>NC_082341.1:61439760-61644760 GCF_027477595.1 Haemorhous mexicanus
TTTACGTAACACATTTTTGTCTCATCTGAAAATTCCTTCCCCCCCCCCACATACTTAGAAACAGTTTTAGAAAACGAGCACCCTGTGCCTTGAAAGAAGGATTTTTTTCCCTTGGTTGTGATGACCGTGAATGTGGAATTTTACTTATTTGTTGGCTTGCATCGCCCTCTTCTGGCTTATATAAAAACACCAGAAAGTTTCCCAAGAAACTTGCCCTTGGAAATAAACTAAAGCAAAACCCACTATGTTTATTGATGTTGACGCTTATCTACTTAAACAGATCAATCATTCAAACTGGAACCGAGCCGACCTTTGGAAAGCAGGGATGCTGAACATCAAGGGAAACGTCAAGATGCGGGTACTGCTTCCCACTGGGTGAAAGGGGTTGGTGGCTGTGAAACTGGGTTGGCATGGAGAGCCTGTACAGACATTCTCTCCCGACCGCCGGCTCCCTGGAACGAGTGTACAGCTATTTCGGTCATTATGCTGTGCTGAGAAGCTTCATCTCCATCGCTTGAGTCCCACACTAATCACTTCTGGCAGCGCTGGCCGTGCTTTCCGCGGACGAGACTAACCGGAGTTCGAGCAGTTGGCGGGCTGGAGCACAGCGACAGCAAAGAGCGGATGGCCGGGGAGCTCCGGGAAGGGGCAGAGCAGCAGGGCACCTGCTCAAACCTGCCCAGACACAGCACCAAGGCAGAGCTGTGAGCAGGACAGAAGGCCCTGCAGGTGTATTTCCTGTACTCAGAAGTGCACGTATTTGTGTGAGATCGCAGTAAGCTGGAGGATGAGAAGAAAATTGAGTGATGGGTATGGAATTACACCAAAGTTAACCAGGTAACTTCTGGAGTGACCATGTCTGAATATAGCGAAAATTCACAATTTATTTTCATGTCAAAAATTCAAATCGAAGTGAAGCGGTTCCTAAGGTCATGTGCCTCAAACAAGAAGGATGATCAATCTCAGGTTAAAAGTGAAGAAGTCCTTCCTTCATGCCATGTGTAAATGACACTGTAGAGCCCCCCATGTCAGAGACTTTAAGTCAGTAGATTTACCACCTGGATGAAAATTCTGCCTCCTTCTAAGAAAAAGGTAACATTTCTTTCCTCCCAAGCCATGTCAGGGACATCCTAGGACCTTTCTCCTTACAGACTAATCCTAGCCCTATCATCCCACTCTCTCTCACAATTACTTGTTGTATTTTCTCACTTCCATACATTCTCAGTGGCAGCAAAACTTCTTCCCTTGTCAGTCTCTTAATGAGTAAAGGGGGTCTTTCTCTCTCTCTGAATAACCTGTATCATTATCTACAGCATCCTACTCAGCTCTGTAATATGATACCAACACCATTATCTATTTGCTGCTCATGTACTATGGTTTATTCCCTTCCAGCTGATCATTTTAGTTGCCCAGTTTAAAATTAATCAAGAGACTGAAGGCCTCCTACTTACAAAACAAACATATTAAAAATAGTATCATTTAAAATCACCAGTCACTTCTGGTGGAATAGACTGGGAATAGAAATTGTTGCGTGGGCAAAACAATGAAAATTATTAGCTTTCCCCTTTGACTTGCCTCACATCTCAAATTCTTACTTACTGCCTCAGGTTTTGATATTCTCATTGAAATTTGTGTAACATGAAGCTGATTTACTGCTGTATTTCAGACTTGCAAGCATCTCCTATTTTTTCTTTCTCATAAGAAAAGATAAAGTTCCCACATTTCTTATGCCTGGGAAAAGTATCAAACCAAGAAAGGAGGGACACAAAGTAGAAGAGCTGTGAGATGTCTGCGACTCAAACAGGACTGGCAGGTAAAAGAAAGACTATAGAGAAGCCTTTGTTTTTCATGTTTTCCTTGAGTTGCTGGAGGGCTCTATCTGGTGTCTTCCTTCCAAAATTCCTCCCTTATTGCCAGTATATACTGGCATTTACTGAATTCAGCTCCCCAGAAAGCAACTCAGCCACATGCAGCTGCCTGGTCATTCTCTTCACATGATCACCAAATGAGTCTCTCTCATGGAATTTGTGTCCCATCTTTAAAAATAAATACAACACAAATAAATGAAGTCTTGACTGTAGTCACCAGCCCTGACCCACATGCAGATGTGTCTCTGCTTGAGTCAACAGCTACAAGATCAGCAGGCTGCAATTTCAAAGAGGCCCCAGACACCCAGGTTACTCAGAGAACACCACAAGCAGGAATGGAAGGTGCTGACGAATAGCTAGGACAAAGACATGGCCAATCAAATTATCAAAACACAAAAAACAAGATGGTTTGCAGGAAGACCAAGGGAGATCTCCTGATGTCCCCAAGGTGATGCCAAGTGACTTCCTATCAAGAGTGCAGGGCCAAAGCAGCACGCTGTGCTGAGGGGCTGGCGGTGCCTGCATGCTGAGCACTGGGTGGCTCAGCCAGACAAACAGCTTCATGGACTTGGCTCAGGGCTCCTGCAAGATAGCTGCAAGCAGCCTTCAGATTTTTCTCCAGGGGGCTGGGAGGTGGAAGCTGCATGGATTCCACAGCAGGGCACAGTCTGGAGGTCCCATTGCACTGTCCAGCGTAGCACAGGGTGGAGGGGTGAGGGTTTGTTTGTTTTTCTTGGGCCTCAAGCAAAATGAAGTTTCCCCCATTTTCTTCCCCAGCCTTCTGCCTCCAAAGGCATTTCCAGTGTCTGACCAGAACATGTAAAGTTGTGCACTTTTGGACATCTCTGCTGCCATGCCCTGAGGTAGCTGCCTCTAGGGCAGGCTTTGCTCTAAGAAGCCTTTCTCTGCTTCTCCAGCAGTGAGCTCCATCACTCACAGTGATGATACGTCTGAACTGGCAGAGTGAGTTACCTGCATGTCAAGAAGAAAGACTCCTGTGCTGCCACGTACCAGATCAGTGACTGTGGCTGGCTCTGCGTTACAGCTGAGCTATGACCTTGCTCTCCCCCCTCACCTGCCATCTCCAAGTAATTGCTTTTGGACAGATGGCAAGCTGGCAGCATGGTTATGTGACTGCAGCTTGGCTTTTCCCACTCCCCCCAAATCTGCTTCGGGTTATACAAAGAGAGCTTATTTTTCACCTCCCTGCTTCCCTTCCAGCTCTACAAACCAGATTACACAGAAGTCAATTGTTTCAACAAGCGGAGAACTGCTCAGGCTGGGGACTTCTACCTGGTCCCAACATTCCAGTGGGCACAGCTGAACCAAAGCACAGAGGGACCTTGCTGTGGTTGCCTTTATCAGGGTAACATGACAATGCAAGTGTAGTGTGACAGCCCATCCTGGTCATTCCTGGTCAGGAGAAATCAAATCTCTTCTAATGCAAGCAGGGCTAGACTGATACCCAAGCTAGGCAGAAAAGCAAGGCATTTGACTCTCTGGAATAGTTTCTTTCAGGCAGGTGTTCCCAAGATGGGTTGTTAAAAACATGATTTCCCTCAGTAGTTCCAGACATTCAGGTGTGTGTCTCACAGTCATTTAAAAGGCTTACTTTCTTAAAATTCTATTATTTTTTGTTTCAAGTAAGATTTGCCATGTGGGTTTCTTGTTTGGTTTTTTTTTTTTTTTGAAGTCTGCAAAAGTTAAGGGCATCTAAAACCTAAGTTGCTGTCAGCAGCAGATTTCTTCCTTCCACCTCTTATTTCATAGAATCATAAAATAATTGTAAATTAAAACACTTCAAGATTCTTAAATCTTAAATCTTGGCATCCTCCATTATAACATCCAATCTCTGAGCAAATGTATGGATATCCTCATATGTTGCTTTCAACTTTCAACCCTCCAGGTATTATAATACCAAAAATGATGTAAAAGGACCTACCAGAAATAAAACTAGCCATGCACAGGTAGGAAGGTAATGTGAAGGCCTCCAGCTAGGTTATTTAAAAAAAATCAGATTAATAATTTAGTATCTTGAAATATTTTACTATTTTCTCACGTGAAGAAGGTTATGTAAGAAATTGAAAGGAAACTATAAGCAAGGCAAAACCACTACAGCCACAGAGTAAAAGTTCTGAAGCCATTAGCTTTTGTTTCCCTTCACCTCCTTCCTAGAATTCAATAAAATTGTATGTGCTCAGGTTTGTTGCATTTATTTATTTTCAATCACAGATTGTCTACAATTGCTTTAGTTGCATTTGGATGAGTGTAAGTATCTACTAGACCACATCTGTGTCACCTGTCCTGCTCATGACACTCACATGGAAAATTACCTTCTAGAGCTGGGATAAACCCCATTCAGCTGGGATCAAGACAACCAACAGATGTATTCAAGTGACTGTCATGGAAGGGTCAGTACCCTAATGAAGGGAGAAGGTGCTCTGGGAAGCAGAAGCTGTGGGAGGAAGTGCCTATGTAGCCGTGTTCCTGCAGATGAATTTGGAATTCAATGGCAAGAGGAGGCAGCAACCAGCAATTACACACAGGGGAAACAACAGCTCATCTTCCTCTACTGAGCACATGCAGCATAGAGCTTTTCCCCAGGGGAGCATCTTGACTGAGAATTCCCAGATCTCTCCTTCAAATAGGCAATAGATAATTGCAATAAATACAAAACATATGTACATACACTTACCCCTTACAGGTCTGCTCATCCATTAACATCCCCCAGCCTTCCAGTCAGGAATTCATTTTCAACAGACTTTTGAAGTAGTTATCTATAATTTGCTTCCACACAACGTGTGTTTACTTTGCAAAATCAAATGCATGCTTAGAACTTAGAGCAAAACACAGAGGGCCCATGGAAAAAACTAGATGTGTGTATTATAAAGAAACAATGGAAAGCAGTTCTACAAATAAGAATCACAATGGTCTATTTTGTGTACTGCTTGCTTAAACCTACATGATTATAACCAAGACTCTTTTTATTCTTAGCAGTTTTGTCAAAAGCAGAGGAAATAAAGATAGTTTACTGCCAGAAGAATAAAGCCAGGCACATAAATACTTATCATGCATCACGGCTATAGTACACAGTACCTCCTTAGAGCAGATGATGATCTTTTTTCATAGCTCAGTAATGCATAAAGGCTAAATTCCAAAGCCAAAATTAGTCAAGCCTGCTTTTTTTGAGCAATTTAGAAGTTTAGTATTGCTGATTACCATCTCACTTTGAAAGCATGCTAGAGGAGAGGAGGAGGCTACGATCAGGAGAAACCTCAGCTGCAGCTCTGTTAAAACCTGGTCAGGGATGGAAGAATAAAGCAGAATTTGTCAACTCCACTGCAGAGTGTGCTCTCATTATTCTGTTCATGGCATCCAGTTTTCACCACCTCTGCTGTAAAATATTTTGATCAAAACTATGGTTTTGGTCGATGAACTAGTGAATAGGTCTTTCAGTGCAATTGCCTGTTTGAGGGGGATTTTGTTGGCAATTGGCTGAGCAAATTCCCACTTGCAATAACAGCTGTGAACCCTGCTGAGGGCATCTGTTGGGTAGTTAATACTTGTTGGGAAGTATCTCGCTTTAAGTGTGTTTTGTTTACAAAAGAAATTCCTACGCTTTTTAACACAGTGTTAAAGACATTGTGCCTCCTGTTTATTTACATATAATGTTGGATCTGTGTTATCTTTGTTCACTTGTACTGATTTTCCTCCCTGCAGGGGGCTAACATATCGAAGGGCTTTTTTGATTGCCTTCAAGTTTCAATTGAGTTATAATAATAATAGCCTAGATACAGAAAGGTTATTCAATTAAGTATTATAAGAGACTGCTGACCCAATTTTTTTTCCTATCTGGCCAAAATAAGGAGAAACTCTGTGGAAGGTAAAATTGAAATGGATGTCAGTGTAAGCAGGTCCTACAAGAAGAGTTTCTGCATCAGCGGCAAGAGCAGGACAGCTTAATCTCCTTCTGTGGCTGTCATTTTTTTAAGGAGAGCTGTCCATCCAAAGCCCACATAATCTGCAATTAATTCCTTTGCCCTGCAGGAGTTGTTGGAGCCACATTAATAGCTCTGAGCATGTGAAGGGATGCAAGTGAAAAACAGATGCAAGTCTCTTTCATATTATTTTGCTAGTATAAAACTCAGGAATATGCAGCTCTGCAGAAGCAGGCAGAGGGGTCACAACGGGGTATCTTCTGCTAACAGCCCATCTCCAAAGCCCCTGAGGAAGTCCACACTGTGTCCGTACAGTAAGCCAGACCAGTGATGAGGTCAATATGCAAGGCCAGGTGGATCAGGCTCGAACAGCCCCAGCCTCCAGTGATGAAGGAACCCTCCATGAATGCTGCAAGAGCAATATGTGGGGAAATCACCTCCTCTTCACCTACAGAAGCTTTGTCTGTCTGAGCCTCATGACGAACAGCATAGCTGTTTAACTGGCTGTCAAAATTCTTGCCATTTAAATGCCTACAGAAATACTGTCCAGCCCAAAAAGGTTCCCAACTGCAAAGATCCCTCTTTCAGACACGCTTTAAATGGAGACTGAAGAAAAGTTTCAGCTCACACTCTTGCAGATGGAGGAGGGTAGGACACTTGTAATACAGGCTTGCTTAAGTGGAAGCTGCTCATCAAGATAACAAACACGTCCAGCATATACATAAAAGCAACAGCACATTTTTTGACAACCACTTTGAAGGTTTAGGAAGAAAACAGGAGATCCTACACAGCTGAATTCTGATTGCATGAGTCAGCAAGCTCAGTTTGAACATAAAAACATTGGTGTAAACAGTCACATTCATGGATGAGTGCTACAGATTTAATGTTGAGTATACAATTAACAATTGTATTGTACAATTGTACAATAAATTTATCTTCCTTTTGCAAACTAATATCTTATGTAGTAAAATGTATTCCACCAGTTACATGAACACAGAATTTTGGAATAGCATCAGAAAAACCCAATATAATTACCAGTTCTCTCATTTTTTGCAGATCTCTCCTTTCCCTCTCTTCTTCTATCAAGCTACATTGGAAATCAAGGTGTTCAGCTCACGTGCTTATTAAACATGGTCCACATATTGTTATGTAAGTTTGGTGAAGATGTATTTCTTGCTCACACCTTGCTCCTTCCTCCATTCTGTCCCAGTTCTGAAATTGTTTTCCAAATATGTTTTCAGAGAGACACGACTACCATTTCAGAAATACATATCTGACATAGGAGCTCACAAAAGGAAACATTTATTTAATACCAAGAAAATCTAACGTCCTTCTGGGTGTAACTTGCAGAGCCAAGGCCTAATTATTTAAGCTGAACCTCAAAAGCAAAGTAAGTTACTTGAGTCAGGCTTCTACAATCCTTAAAACAAAGTGTGAGCTGAAACTGGACCTTTGCTGCATGTTGGAAATACTAAGGAAGCAGGCACTTTAGAGAACTGACTGCACTTTGAAAGGCTGATAGCTGTGTACAGAACCATACATTTGCTGTCACACTAACCTTAAGGGCTTTAATGCTGGGAATTAATATACCCACACTTAAGTTCTAACTGAGCAGCTCTTTACCCATGGGTTCAATGGTGTCTCATACAGATGTACTGCAGTAACACTATCACTTTCATGCTGTTAGTTCTATTTCTGTTTTGTTTCTTTTTCCATTTTCTGCCTAATTTCACAGATGTGATGTATAGATGAAAGACAACCAACTCTGAGCTTGTGCTTATCTCCCAAATCTTATGCATATGGTTGTGAGCCCACAATGTGTAAGACAAAAAGGCCTGAAGAAAACGCCACCAACATTTCAGAAGAACTGCACACCAGTGACTTTCTTATTTGTTTGAAAGTAATCACCAATTATTGGGGAAAAGAAAAAACTAAAGCAAATCAGTGACAAAAATACACAGAACTAAGCTAAAAATGTAAATCAGGAGCATCTTGGCAAAACCACACCGAATGCAGAAAGGCTCCTGCTAATATGCAAGAACAGTGACATCTTGTGGGGATTTACAGAATCGAGTTCACAGAGGGACAGGGCAAACCAGTCTGTGATGTTAGGTAATTAAAGGAAACTCTACCTCAGTAGTTTATTTAATACATATACCACTAATATTTGGTAGAAATTAGGCTTTATTGCTTTTATAATGAGGAATGAAAATTAAAAAAGCAGATAAATAGCTAGTTAGAAAAACTTTGAAAACAGAAATTAATGGAATGGGGTGGAATCCAAATAGCTCTGCAGCCATTTCCTCTGCTCTCCCAGGAAGTAGTTATAATTATCACTTAAATATTACTCATCCAAAGTAATAATGGAATAAGGGAAAAGAGACTAAATGAGGAATTATGTTGTAAAGGCATACAGTCAAACATAAAAATGACATCCATATTAAGTGGGTTTTAAAAACACACACGTAAATATTTAATAAAGAAAGCATGAATAATTATGTTGTTCCTTTCCTCTGATTAACAGACTATGCCAAATTCATTATATGTACTTCGTGAGAAAGCAAAGATATATCACAATAGAAAATTAATATATCCTACTTGCCAGTACAGTGTGCAAGATTTGGACCCTTCAGATTGTATCAGAGTATTTGAGTTTCTGGAACAAATCTTCAGCTGCAATAAGGTGTCATAACTCAGCCAAGACACTCAACTCTGACAGCTTACGAGCAAAAATGTTTTGATTTTTTTTTTTTTTGACAAGTTTGCACCCAAACTAAGTTATAAAAACATAACATTTACAACTTGGAAGATGAGAGATTTTCCTACCATGATGTTCATGTGTTCCTCTTATTTTCTTTTACCTGAGTAACCTAAGTAAACAGATTACAAGGCAATTTAGTCATATTAGCTAATACAAGGTTTACTGGACTTCTCATATATAGAAATGTACTTTGACACTATTTGCAGTTTTACAAATACAAAATGAATAAGAACTTTAAAACATATTTACTGAGCAGCCATGTTTTGATATCTGTACAGATCAATAAGTGCTGTGGAATTATGTACAGAATTTATAATTTAATTTTTAAACAGCTTTTGTGCAACCTGGCTGTAATGTGCATTTAAAGAACTGCTGTCAACATCACACATCTGTAATTTACTGGTGCCAGAAATGGAGACTACAGAATAGGACAACAGCTCCTAAAATAATACTGTGCTATGCAGACATCAGTACATAATTCAAATAGTGCATATTAATCAATGTCTGATGAGGAATAATAGCTGCTAATACAGACACAGGCATTTACAGGTATTAGGTTTGTTAGAGTAAGTATGGATGAACAAACTTTTCCATATATAAACATTAAAAGAAAGGGCTTGAATTAGGAAGTCATACAATAATTAAAGATGGAAATTTATGTAATAAATAACAAAAGTTTCAATTTAACTTGCAGAAGATAAACATAGTTGGAAAAAATCCTTTACAGTAGCAAAAGATCCTTTACAGTAGCAATGAAACCATTCAGAAGCATTGTCAAATCAAAGGTAATTTGGTTTTATTTTATAATCATAACAAATGAAAGAAAAAAAGAAAATCAACGCAAAGAAAATTTAGTTTATCTCTGATAGTTTTAGTGTACTTCTGTGTTATTGTATCTCTCAGATGTTTCCTCCTCTTTTTGTGCTCTATTCACATTATCCCTTTTGAGTTTTGATTTTTGTTTTAAGTTTCTTTAGTCCAACGTGAATCCATAGACACTAAAGCACAGTGAATATGCAATCTGCAGATTGGAGTGAGTGAAAAACCAGAGGAATATAATCACTTTTACGAGGTAAGCTTGGAGTAACTTGGAGGAGAGAACTTGCGCTTCAAGTACTTGAGAATGTAAAGTGGAAGACAGCTGACAACAGTGATTGCTGACACTTTCCACAGGAAGGTCACAGTTGTGATAAAGGCAACATCTGCAGAAACAAAAAGGGAAAATAAGTAATGGGAGCCAGTAGCATGGAAACTGGAACTTCCACAGTGCAAAGTCAATAAAAGTCCCTTAAATATTTGCTTATGCTATTGTCCAATTTTAAAAAAAAGGGCAATAAAGAAACAGAAAGTTAACCTCAGCCTTTTGCTTTTGCAAATAATTTTTTTTAGACAGGAACTTCAGAGTTCCTTTATGGTACTCACACTGTTTTGCAGCTGAAGTAACTTTTAGGGGAAACAGAATCTCAGTTTAAAAGCAAGACTCTCTCTTAGTAAAAAATTAATTCAGCTTACTTTTCTACTAGTAAGAATAATTTTTACCTGCTGTAAGTTCCCAACCAGTTTGGATCTTTTATTCTGTATTATTTTTCTTTGCTAGTTTGGATCTTTTATTCAGTATTATTTTTCTTACAACATCTATGCTGAATTATTCTTAAAATCATAGAGATTAAATTAGAGCCCAAATATTTCAAGGGAAAACGTAGTGATATTGTACCCACCACAGGGAAAAGAGAATTGTTTATGACAAAAAATTAACAAGAATGCCAATACTCTATGCTTCCTAATGAATTTTTGGACCCTATTTGTGATAATTAGATCATACTTAATTATCATGAGAAGATCCCAGAACTCAGGGAACCCCAAGAATTTTTTTCTTTTATTTTTTCCCATTATTTAAAAATGGATATATTAGGAAATTCACTACTCCTGAGTGAATATTTAAAGATCAAAAAAAAAAAGCCAACCCAAAACTTCAAGAAAAGTTAAACTTCACCTACCTAAGAAAGCTCCAAAAGACACTCTGCCTATACCTGTTTCACAAAGAGGGAAAGTGAAAGGATAGATTTACAGAAAATACAAAAGTTATGCAAAAAAAAAACCAAAACAAAAACCAAGCCATCAACAAACTCCAACAGGTTAGCTACACAAAGAGGAGATGAAAACTATGTTAGTAGCATTAACTGGATTAGTGTTGCCTTTCACATGTCAATCAGATTCTTTTAAGCAGCAATTAAATCAAAACACTTTGAAAACAGAGATTTTATATTTGGTTATGTTTTAAGGTTGTAAATAGATTGGCACCTTTCTTACATTTCACTTCAAGGTATAATTTACTGTATAAACAACTTGTTCATGTAAATGAAAATTCACTTCATAAAATGCAATAAAGAAATCCTTTCCTGCTCCAACTTTGCTCATTAAAATACTTAGTATATTAAATTTCAATGTATAAACTTGTTATGCAGTTTTAGCCTAAGCCTGCTTAGACATACTGAAAGCCTGTATAACCTATCATAGGCACCCTAAAAAGGCCACTGTGAGCAATTAACTCAGAAACATAAAAACTGGTTTACTTTCATGACTCAGAGCTCTAGAACAGTATCTGTTTTGCCTTTGGTATTTTTGCCTTTCTAATTTGAGTGCCATGTCATCATATAATTTCCCTGGAAGGAGATGATCCTTACAAAGCAACATCACTGACGTAAGTTTTGCAAGTGAAGTCAAGCACTATTGGTGGACCATTTTTCCTGATCCATGGAAGTTCTATATCTTGAACTGCAAACCATCACTTAGGTTTATGCTGCATCACATACACAAAAAACGCTCCATCCCCCCAGTTATAATGGGACAGATTAAATAAGACTAAAGCATTAAGCAGAAATGAGACTAACAGAAAGGCATTTTCTCAGATTAAGTGGTGAACATCACACAGTAAAATAAATCTTTACAAAATCTCATGAAACTGCAGCCTTTTCAGTACTCTCAAATACAAAAAACAGTGAAGTTAAGTCCCTGGGTTGCTAGAAGCCACACAACTGTCTATGGACTCCCTTGGGCTTGCCCAGCAAATCCACAAGCACAGAGAGGAAAATGCTCCCCTTTACGGAAAAGTTTGCAAGAAACAAAGTTCCTGTGGTTTCTACACCTTTGTGAACATCATCTAAAAGTGTTTTTCACAGAACAAAACCAGAAAGGATGGAAGGACTGGCTGTCACCAGTACTACAGAGTTTCAAAGGTGAAGCTGCAAGTTCTGCTTTATGAAGCTCCTGGAAGTCTGGACTCAAGTGCAAGTACCTATATCTGTTCTTGTTTGTTCCTTGTAATTTGACTGTGGAGATTGAAAAATCAACCCAATAATCTCTATTAATATGCCTGTGCATTAGTGTCAAAATTAAAAAAAGGGTGCTCTGGCAAACCTGAAATAATGTACACTATTGGTACCAAGCCCAGCAGGGTTGTTTCTTCACTAAAATTTAACTCCTGAGAAATCTTGGAAGTACCAGAACACCTGGGACAGGCAGTGAAGCATTTACTGATTAAATAAATAATTATCTAAATAATTATATAATGCACACACACTACCCTAGCACTGAACACCTGGGAACTGACTGAGTGAAGGCAGAATTGTAAGACTTCTAGAAACTGCCGTGTAACACTTAATTCTGCTATGTGAAATGACAGGTGGAGAAGGGCAGCTCTGTACTCATCAGATCCTAAAAGGCAGGGAAGAATCTGGATTCTGCTCCTTGTGAAGTATAATTAAAGCTATTATGTATATTTCCGTAAGCTACGTTTGTAAAATCACACCTAGGCGCTTTATTTTTACTAAAAGATAAGTTGATCCAAGAAGAAATAGGTATTATTTTGATGCTCAGATTCTTGACTGCTAAGATTTGCAGTTGAAATGCGTTCTTTCATCTTGTGAACTGTAAACAATCAGTACCTTAAGGCACAGTATGGCATACCAAAACTTCAAGAAAAGCAAGCTTAATACAAACTTACTTTAATTATGAAGCAATGGCTCCTATAAAAGGTATCTTTCCTTCTAGGCTGCTGCATCACTTCCTAACAATACTTCAGCAATTTTAACCTTGTGAGTTAGATCTAATGAGGCCCCCTTGGCCTGGTGTGCAAAATAATGCACCGATTCAGCGAAAGATCCTGGTTTTTAACAAAGTGTCTATTTTCAATAGTGCAAATCTCAAAGCCAATTTAAGGTATGCTATTTGGACTGTCAATATCAGACCAAGGATGGAAAAGGCAGGAGTGTTTTGACTAAAGTTTATAATCTAGATAAACCATTCTAACAGGATAAAGATTGTTGAATTCTAGGAGAAAAGGGTAAGAGAATATTTTAACCCACCGCTAATTAGGCCTAATTCAGACTCAATTGTATTTCTTATAAAGAAAGCTGCATTTCAAAACATCACCTATTCTTCATTGAAAAAAAGGGAAGAGAAAAACATTATTAAAGCTACGAAACAGTTCTTTGCTAAAGTACTTTTACTCACCAAAGTATTCATTTAGAAATGCAAGAGAGGCCACATAGCAGCCAAGACTGAGGAATTCAGCCACCACCATTAACCAGTGCCACGTTCGTATGGTCAGTGCAACCATCAAGAGCTCAGTCAAGATCAGGGCAGTGAAGGAAATGGCAACGACGTGAACAAACTCGGATTCAAAAAGCAGCAGGGCTCCATACATCAGAATACCACCTGGGAGGGGTGGAGAGGCACACAAGATTGGCAACACACCCTGCATTGTGAAAATTTGTCCAGCAATTTTTATAACATTGATGTTTCTAAAAGAAGGATATTTACTGTACTTTGTACATGTGAAATAAGCCAACCAAAGTAAAGCCATACAGAAATAAAACTATTAGCAAATTAAACACCTTTTAGTGCAATATATCTGATGAACTGTTAATTAACCTCATTTTGTCAAGTGCTGCAAATAAATGAGATATTGTTGAAAGTGTAATTACTTTCAACTGATTACATAATTCAGATTTCTTCAACAGTACTTCTGTCATTCAATGAAAGAAAACTACTGTGTAAATACATGCAATGTGATAAGCACTCATTAAAATTTTTCTGGATTAGCATTTAATTAAAAACATGTCCTCTTTTAGGCGACATGCACCAATAAAAATACCAATCATGCTGTGTTTGGAATAGGCCTGGCACACTACAGGAATATCGATTTACGAGATAAACAGAAAGCAATATATATATAACTACTGATGAAATGCTAAGCTTTGGGAATTCAACCTGCAGCTGAAAAACAATATTGCTAATAGCAGACAAAAATTTCTCAGTTCAGCAAAATTAGGACTGTCTCCTACCTTGGTAAATACTGATTAAAACCCAGATGAGGAAGGTCTTAAATGACAAAGATCTTCCCTAAGGGAAACATGTGAGAGGACAGTTAAACACAACTTTAAAAAAAAAAAATCTACTCAGCTCATTTATTTTTAATAGTTCATTGCTAGAGAAACATTTTACAAGTAAAATAAGCAGTATTTGAAGTGATAAAGGCTACAAAGCTTCTACTTGTTTTTATGATTCTTCATTTCAAGCTTGTATAGAAATTGCATGAAGTCTAAATTTGGGAGTAAGAAGTTACGGCCCTAAACAGAAGAGATATTTTAGCTTGCAATGCTCTGTCTGGTTTTCAGAATGATAAATGTAGAAAAATTCATTTATTTTTTATTTGTAAAATGTAGTCTTCAAAACAACTACAGCATTGTACCTAGTGACCAAAACCTTAAGCAAATCTGCAGTTAATTACTAGTAACTTCTAAATGTTGTATAAACTGCCCATTTGCTTTCACAGAATAAATTTGTGACTACTGCAAACTTTCAGCAAGTAACTATTACCAAATAAATTTAAAATATTTTGATTGTGAATGATAAGACTGAAACATATGCAAAAATCAAAGTATAAATGCTGTACATGTGATATGACTCTTGCATTCTGTGAGGGTACTGATGAAATATGTTAGAACTGAAGAGTTGAAAAGATACACATTTTAAGGGATAAAGTGGCAAACAAAGCAGCCATTTTACTTCAAAAAAAAAAAAAAAGACCAATCTTGAACAGATAAGAAGTAGCACTTCTTCATTACTGCAGCAAGTTCCAAGTTCTGTGAGCAGCTTTCCACAGGCAAGCTAATGACTCTGTTTGGGAGGTGAAGGCCATGCTTTTTGGAGTTTGATAAAGGACTGAAATCTCAAAAACTTCAAAGATTCTCAAGCAGAGAAAGAACCAAGATCTCCAGCAGAGGAAAAAACATTATCCCAGATTAACATAGGTAATAGCTAATTTAGTGCAATTAAAAAGACAAAGACTCAGAAAATTTTGGACTAGAGTCTTTAACTGGAGTCTGCTTCTGAACTTTTTTAGAAACATCTTTGAAGAATTTACTATCCCTAAAAAGACTGTCTGCTTCTGCCTTGGATCATAACTTTGCTAGCTGACAGCTAAGGATAAAGAAGAACTGCTTTTCAAATAGCTTATTAAAACAGAATCTTGAGATTTATTTCACTCTTGTGGGTAACAAAATTACAAACTTTGATTGTTTCCAAGTATGTGCAAACACAAAGAAAGCAGTATCCATGGATGATTGAGTTCAGATATAACAGTTATAAATATCTGTTATTTAAAAGGAAGTTTTTGGAGACATCAGCAATAATTTCTGCATGTTAGGAAAAAATAAATCTATAAATTCATCTACCAATTAAAATGGAAAAATAAGATGTGAAAATGTAAACATAAGTAACTCCACATCAGAGATTTTGGGGCCAAAGTCAAGGTTGCTTTATCAACATATCTTCAGGTTAGAATTATTTCAGTACAGCCACTGGTGACTGGAGAAATGTATTAATAAAAATGATTGGTACTGTGGATTATTTTAATAGTACAGAAGTTGGCAATAATTGTGCAATCTGTCTTGCTTGGAATACCTTAAGAAAATCATTGCAACAATTCCCAGTTTTGCACACTGGAGATTTTAGCATTTGTAGCTGAGCACAGAGGACATTCATACCTTTGTGAGATCCTTATAAAGTTCTGGATATAGCAATGCCATTTCTGGCTTCACATCTTGATCCAATACTAGAGAGAAGACTGGAAACATAGTATATATGGTTGCATACCTAGGAGAAAGGAAGAACACACATTAACACTTTTGTATGACATAATTTTAAACTGTTCTACTGAGTTCAATTATTCTGTTTAGGTAAGTGAAATGGAACTGATTCTTTTTCCCAGTACTTAGGCAGCTTACCAACATAGCTTTCACATGCCATCTGCTCTTGTGGTTCTGAGAGCTGTCAGTTGTGGGAAGTTACAGAGGCCTTATACAGTCAAAACCAATAAGCACATTTCTTTATTCTATTCCAAGCTTATCACCTGTTACCATACTCCCTGTGCACTTGCACTTTGGACAACCAGTCCAAAGACCTGACATTTAAGTTCATCTATAGATGGATGCATGAAAACTGAATTTAAAAAAGGGCACTATATTCTGGACAACATGGAGAAAGTAGGTGGATGAATAAGAGTCTTAACAGCTCTGCGAGGGGCTTTGGATTTTATTGTACACATGCCAGATACACACTTTCACCCTGGAACTTAGCACAACTTCTGCAAACTTTTTTAGAGAGGTCTGCTGCTTGCCTCTGCAAAGTCTGGTGTAATCAGACCATGGTTTGACTAAGATTGAAGTTGCTCTTGATTTGTTGTTAATATTTACAAGGAGAATAAAAAGAAGCTCTTAGGTCATTGGGACAGAGAACAGGGACAAACACAAACACATGCACAGCTCTCAGCTGTATAACTTGGGGAACCATTTTAGTAAACCAGCTGCTGCAACATGACCAAGGTGCTCCTAGTGCTGCACATATTCACATGAATGGAAATCTATGTGGCAAACTTGGACAGTGCACTCTCAGAGGGAATTTCATAGTAGCTTCAGCTCCATATTTAACACAAAACCCTGTGATTCTCACTGAGATTTGTACATTAATCTGTGTGACAGCTGAAGCTGGTCTGGGAGATTTTCCTTATTGTTTTCACCCTGTATGTGCACAGGTTGTATGGTATCTTCTTCTAAGGCTGTGCAGATTCCTCTCTCCAGAGAACTGATAATGAGACTTCCCCCATCATATAGTGCATATCCAACCTGGTGTGACTTTTCTTGGTACACTCATGCCAGGTTTTGGTAGTGTAACCATGATAAATGCATGGAAATACAAGGATGACACCAAGCCCATGGTGTTATTTAACCAGTTAGTTTGCTGTATTTATTACCAGAAATTGTAACTGTTGCTTTGACTTACCCTACCATTAGGAATCCTTGGTACAAGGGAACAGATGCAAAGTAGAAGACTGATGAAAATACAGCCTAGAAAAAGCAGATAATTATTTAATATAATTCTACATACAAAACAATACAATATAGAAAAAAAACCAATACTGGTTAGTTAAGATTTTGTGACATTTCAAAGACAGACATAGGGATTCTAACTATTCAGAAAACAAAGTTTTAAATACCTGCATAGTTGAAATAATAAGGCCTCGGTGCATGACAAATTGACCAAGTGCTGCTGATCTTTTGTAACTGTTTCGACCATGTACCATCAGCAGCCTACCTATGTGTTTGAACTGTGTGATAGAAAAGTCAGCTGCTAGAGAAGCTTGTTTTCCCTCCTAGAAAAAAAAAGAAAAATATTTCAAATATGAAGCCCAGTGTAAAAGATGTATATCAAGTTTCAAAATTTTAAGCTATAATTAATTTTAAAAGACAAGTTTGTTCCTTCTTTGAAAATCAACCCTGCAATGAGACACAACAATTTTTGTGCATATTCTAAGATGCAGTGGGCTGTAACAAATAAGTTTAATTGCTTCTCCTGCTTCTTCCAGGTAAATGCTACTCAGAAACAACTATAATTTTTCCTGCTTTTAAAAAGATAAAGCAGAAGACATACAAGCAAAAATACTAAAGACTAAACATTCTTATAATCTTGCAGAATACTTTAATTAGAAATGATCAATTCACTGTTGTTTAAGAATAAAGCTTCTAATCACATTCTACTGGGCTTCTATGTGACACACATTTCACAATGAAACTGTTAACATTACCTTGCCTTCAATTCCAATTCCGCAGTCTGCTGCTTGGATCATGCTGACATCATTTCCTCCATCACCTGGAAAATGTCACTGCAATATTCAGTTCTTCAGAGGTTTTATTCTCCTGGCCTTACAGTATTTAAGAAACCTCTTACATGCCTTTAAATCCTTACGATTAATCTATGACTTATGATTAATTACTTCAGTAATCAAGACTTTCCTGCAGAATAGAGAAGATAACCACACCTTTCTCATGGATTGGCATTTTGTGCCACAACTACGCAATACCTGGCTGCTGGTAAAGGCTGGTAAAGAAGCCTCTCTGGTTTGGTTTCAGCTATTTCTCTGTGGTGCCACCTGCTGCTTACATTTATTACAGGTTTCCCTAGGAGGATTGTGCCCAGAGTTACCTATTGCACACGTGCGTTTCCCGGTGTGGTGCTGTAACAGTTTCACAATGTGGGCTTTCTGGGTGGGAGAGCATCGGCAGCACACCACAGCAGGACACTGACAAGCCAGCTCTACAA
Organism: Haemorhous mexicanus; assembly: GCF_027477595.1. Classification (NCBI taxonomy): domain Eukaryota; kingdom Metazoa; phylum Chordata; class Aves; order Passeriformes; family Fringillidae; genus Haemorhous; species Haemorhous mexicanus. The sequence continues at coordinate 61,457,988 of NC_082341.1, forward strand.
ATTCATGCTCATAATACTTCAGACAAACCTGAGGGGAAAAAAAAAAGCTTGGATTTATTTACAATTAAATATTACTACATGTAGCCCAACACAAAAACACAGTATAAAGATTTTTTTATGATGTTTTCCATGTACAACATCCAACTGGAAGGAAAAAAAAGAAAGATTCTCATGACTGTGGCTTTAGTATTTTTTAAATCCAAGAGAATGTCACTTTGAGCAGCAACGTGCTTTCAGGTTAACAGACTAGACAGTACTAAAGCATGCTGTACACAAATTCCATTTCTATTACTGTACAGAAGACTAGAAACCCAGTAACATTTACAACATATATCATCTGATTTGCACTCAGTGATAAGCAGAAGTATCTCTAAGGACTACTTAAAACTATGGGGAAATACTTGAAAAAAGAGCGTGAAGATGTTAATACATTACTTTCTGACCATAAGCATATAAATAATTTGACAGAAACCAAATTTTTACCTCAAGTGAGTCCCCAGATATCACCAAGGCACAGTCATGCTTCCTCCTAAAAGCATTTAGTTCTAAGTGAGCCTCTCCTCGAGTGACAACCTTCAATAAAAAACACTCAGTTAGAAGATTTTGTTATAGTCTTAAAAAACCCCTGCCTAAACAAATCAAGTTTTGAGAACTCATACCCAGAAGCCTTGGTTCAAGGGTTTTATCCCATTGCTAGTCTAATACCCATGGAATTTTACTATAAGCCTCAAACCTTATGAAGTGAAAGAGCAATCCTCAAACAAGTAAAATCTACCTAGTTGGCTTGAGTGGTTCCTCACCAAAGTTCACAAGGGCTAAAATAGTATTTAATGACATTAATGACATTTAATGAATTAATGACTTTAAAATATCTGACTTTTGAGCTGGCCTAAATCTTTTCATCCTGGCAGGTCTAGAGAAAAATAGAAGAATTTCCCACACAAACCTCAATTGTTTTGTTTATTAACCAGCAAAATATGCTCTTAGAATAACAGAAATTGTTCCTATTAATTGTTCCTTCAGTTTCAGTAACCAGGCACAGATTTCAAAGGGACATAAAGATGCTCATTAGTACTAATCCTTTTGGATCTTGCATGACTCTGAAGACAAGATCAAGTGGCATAATATGAAAGAATTACGTCATAGATTTTTAAAATTTACATAATTGGTACAGAAAAGCCCAGCTGTGAAGTGCAAAAAACAGTCAAATGTTACTAAATACATTTTAGAAGGTTTTGAACTATAAACAGAATAACAAAAATTTAAATTATAACCAGATTTTGAGGAGACTGGCAGGTTTGGGTGTGGTGGTGGGGTTTTTCTTTTGTTTGTTTTGTGGTTTTGGTGTTTTTTTAAAATTTGTTTTATTTTTAATTTGGTTTTTTTTCCCCAATATCAATGTATTTTAGAGCTATCACGCTTGACAAAGTTCCAAGCACAGAATGAAACACAAGCTCTGATTACACTTTTAATTTTGTCTCTGTCAACAGATCACATTGATTAAATAACTTTTAAGATATATGAATCTTAATTACATTGAATGTGAAGTTTTGTCCTTGACCCACTACTACCCAGCCTGATGCAGTTCAAAGAACCTCTCTCCCTCCAGATGGGCTCTACTACCAATAAAATTTAAGTTACATTAAAAAGCCTCTGCAAAGAGAAAAACCCATACACATGCCCCAAATCAGAATTTTTTCCTTCTTTTCCACAATTAAGCATGAAAAGAGAAACCTCCTTGTCTGACAGCTGTTAGGAGCACCAGATTGTGTTGGCCTAGTGCATTCTTTCTGCATTGCAGAGATGGAGATGTCAGCACTTGTCCACACTGATGAGCAGTGATTTTCCTCTCTGCTCTACATTTCAACCTAACAGAACACTTTTTTTTTTTTTAATTTGTAAATACCTCCAGAATTACAAACTACAGAAGCTGAGACTTCTAAGAATAAACAGTTTTGTTAAAAACATAACACAGCTTTTTGGAAAGAGAGTAGCAAAAGGTTTTATCTTTCTAATTTATAACTACAGTAGAAGTGTCATAGTGCTTGATATTTTCTTACATTAATTCAGCAGTTTTTTCTTTGCAACAAGTATAGTCACAGAAGTAATTCTGTATAAATGTGTTTTCTAAGTAATTTAAAACTGAGTATTCTAAGTTAACACAGTTTTATGCTGATCTCTTATTACCAGTAAGGTAATGAAAATAAAAATCTGACTCAACTAAATACATTTTGTTCAGGAAGACTTAATTTGTGGTGTTACAATGTGGAAAGGTCAACAAAAATTGATCTGAAGTTTTATCAGAAGCATTAATAATTTAATTGCAAATAGTAGTCTGCAGGGCCTAATTTGCCATTCTGATGCTCCAGAAGAAAATACATTTACATGTAAATTATATTCATATAATTATTTCTGTAGGTGCAAGTGGTTCATTTAGAACAAACAGACGCATTATGTCTGATCACACAGCATCAATCAATGTCTGGAAAATCTATTTTTGTTTGGCTTCAGTCAAGTGAATACTATGCATATAAAACATATAGAAGAAGATTCAGTTTACTTTTCTAACAATTACCTTAACAGTCTGTTGGTAAAATGCACACATATATATAATGACATGAAAAAAATTTCTCATACCAATTTGATCTCTGTTTACACAGGGGATGTTTGCAGTTTCATTCAGGATTAATTCTGCTTGAGTCTAAAGAGATCTATCAATGAAAATGCTAAAACAAGCAAGAATGACACTCAGACAGCCTAAATGCATGGACAGTTTCTTAGTGGCTCAGCACCTCACCTCACACAGACCCCTCCATCACTATTTAGAGGTATCTTGCTATGTCTCTTATGAAGGGTGTAAAATGTATGTTAAACCTGAGTCACCCACACACAGCTACAAACATTTCTACAGCACATCAACAACTCTAGAAAACAACACCCTTAATTGCTTTGTAATTTTACTGCCTTGAATAACAACCTAGGTACTACCCTCTTAATCATTACAATGACACTCAGTACAATAACCCAAGAACTTTCAACAGCCAGCCAACTACTAATTGAATACAGCAACACTGCTATTAGCCATCCTTTGATGAACCAACAAAAAAAGTTTGAACTATACTTACAGGTCTGAAAATATGAATATCTTGATTTCTAGACACTAAGTGAGAACTTTTTGCAATGCAAGTTGCTGTCTCCAGTTTATCTCCTGTTAACATCCATATCTGCAAAAAAATATAAGAGTTTACTTCTTTGGACATTAGCATGTCTCTTTCCCAAATCTAAATGACATCTCTCTCCAACTTTTCTCTGGCACCTTTTTGGATTAGGTTACCCAAGAAAATATACTGACTTGTGCATTTTAAAGTAAAATTAACGAACAGATTTTTACTGCAATAGTATGCAAAGCAGTAAAGAACTGTCTTTACTTTTTGCAGCTCCATCCTCCTTCCACTCTCACACGGGCCAATGTCTCAATGTATATGAAAACGAAGTAAAGCTCATAGGGAAGCATAAAATCCTTTCCCTATGGCTCTGATACTACTTTGATCAGAAAAGTGAGCATATATATGACATTTGTCAGCAAAATGATGCAGCACAACAGTCTGTGACCCTGGTGATAATCTCAGGAAACAGCAGCCAAGCCATGAGACAGCAAATCTTGGAGCATGAGCTACAGTCCCAACACTCCAAAGAGATCCTACCCACTGACCATGCAGAACTGAGAAGGCAGTAAAGATTAAGGGATAAAGTTATGTTCCCAATGTGTGACAGCCCTCTCAGCCCCTTAACACCAAGGTTTGTTAGTATAATGACTAGTTAGTAAGATGACTCAATCACCAGTGTATGGAAATTATTGTCATCGCATCCCAAAATTCTCCTGGTTTGCTTTGCCCTCCTGAGCTGCCCTTCCAGCAGATAATGGAGGGGCTGAAGTCCAGTGCAAGCAGCATATGCAAAATATCCCACTGTGTCTGACTCAGTATAACCAATGCAAAGTCATTACAACTATTTGGAGTAGAGCTTGACACTGCTTAACTCAAAATGTTTATAATCTTGCCCCCTCCTCACAGATATTGTTCATATATTTACTTGAAACCCTCTCTCAAATGAATGCGTTACTTGGATATGTGCAATTGATAGGTGTCTAGCAAACCAGCTCTTCTGCATGGCTTTTCATGCCATCCCTTTAACATGAACTGAACAAACTCCAAGGGCAGTTCTGAATTCTAGTTCAAATAATTCATGTTTTGATCTTTGCTGAAACTTCTTACGAGTACCAAACCTGAAAACACTGTTGTCACACAAATCTTGTGCCAAACTCATTCAGTGCCAGCAAGGACAGTTTACTGTAGACAGCCAGGGGATAAATGACTGAGACACACAAACATCTATCCTTGGGTAGTTTTCCTACAGAAGTAAGTTTGAGATTGATGAAAACTATTGTAGGCAAGGGAACTTTGCACACAGTGTCTTGTTTGTTTCTGCTAGTTCATTCCCAGAATGTGCTTGGGACTTGACATATTTCTTACTTTGAAAGAACCTAAATACAGACAAATATAAGTTATGTCTTGATTTAAAAAGTTAATAAATGATAACCTGTTATGTCAGCAATATGTGTTAAGTACCTTTATTCCAGCATTCCTTAGCATCTCTAGAGTTGGTCTAACATCTGCTTGCAGCTGATCTTCTACTCCAGTGAGACACAGTAATTCCATTTCTCGCTCCAAACTCTCTACAACAGCAGCAACCTTCAGGTTTCTATCATGTATGCTTAGCTTTGCTTGGTTATATCGACTCTGTTTGCACAAACACAAAACCACTTAGAGTTTGCTACGACTCATAAAGTATACATTCAGTCTACCCCTCAGTGATAGCATGGATCCATTAGGCTAAATGTTTGTCTTTATATATCTTTAATGAAGAACAAGACTAAAGGAGCAATTTTACTTTATATCCAATGTTATACAGGGCTCTTCTGGCACCTAAAGAGAATGCCTTCTGAAGAACTATTAAGAACTAGGCATCACAGCTTCTAAGGAGGAAAGGCCTTATCTTTGAGAACAAGTAGATTTTTTAGGTCATGCTGAAGCTACAAAAATAACATTACATTAGCTTCTGGGAAAACTCTGTCCAATCCAATAATAAAGCAAACAGGATCCTGCATATGACTGCAGAACCATAATTAATGAATGACAAAATCTTTAACAGATTGTGGACAATACCTCGATTATCTATTTTTTAAATATGAATCATCTTTTTTTGCAACCTTAAAAAATAAAATAGAGCAATGTTCTCCTTGAAGTAATTAAACATGATAAAGTGCAAGATCACTCTGTCCTTTCATACCTCAAAATCTTGGTACTGTTCTTCAGTAAGGGATTTTTTGGCAACCACTAGTGTGCGCAGTCCTTCTCGGGCCATATTACCACACTAAATGAACCAAAGCACAGAACAGTCATGCAAATATTCAATCCTGTGGTCATGCTTTACACTGCATGCTGACACCGTGTATCTGTAGCTTTGGTGTTTCTTTAGACTCTTCAAATACGCTGGAGAAGCCACACACAGGATGAAAAGCAATTATACTTCAGGTCTCCCAAATGAAGTGGTTTGCTATCAGTAAGTCAATTAGATCTCCTAGCTTAAAGAAAATTTCTTTTAGGTTGAAGCTTTAAAATAAATTAAAACTATTGCTGAGGCACATAACAGAGTTACATTTCTTTTTTCACTGAACGTATCCTTATCAGAAAAGCATCTACACAATTAAAAAAAGCCATGGAATAGCATGTCTTAATGAAAAACAAGGCTCTCCAGTGCAAACACTTATTGATTTGACCTCATAAAGCTAAATAAATTAAACAAGTATTTTACAATTAATTGTGCATCATTATCGCCAAAAGTAATTTTTATGACATTTTGCTAGGTCTTGAGGGAGTTTAATTTATTCATGTCCCCGAATAAATCAAACTGCCCTGCAGCAGATATTGATTCATATTGCCAATACCATTATGAACATACATGGTGTAATCATTGTATTAACATATTGGCTGTATGTAGGGTCAAAATAAGATGATTGCTGGTATCTACTAGAGCACATACTGAAAAATATTAATCAGGTTTGAAATTCAGTCACTAACTATTTTATTTGAAGTTTAATAAATACGGTAAAAAAAAAATAGTTTGGACACAATGCTTGTCAAAGTCTGTAATTCATAATCATACCTCACTGCAGATTTTGATCAAACAAGGGATAAAAAGATTTATAGCAGAATACTTCTCAAAAATAATTAGGTTTTATGTGAAAGGTCAGTCAATAAAAAACAACTTTCCTTGTTTTAAGTAGGAACGTGTCCTGCTACTACTACCAGCTTTGCTTTTATGTTACTCAGGAATTGGAAATAGTTTTAATCCCTTAAAACCCATTCAGGATATGCATAACTGAAGTTCAAAATCCATTACTGCATTGTCTCACATTGTCCTTTAAACATATCCCAATAACATCTGATATATCTGAGATTTTAAATTTTTATGCATTTTTAATTTTTGTAAATGTTGATTTTCTTACCTCTTCTTCTAACCAATCATTGTACTGTACAATAGTGGACATGGCAACATCTGCACCCTTCATGTAAAATGTAATTTCTCCTGAAGATTCATCCTAAAATTTTACAAAAGAAATGGGAAGGGGTCAGGGGGGGAGGAATATCTGTTTATAAAGTCAAAACAATTACCTACCAATAACTTAATTGCCTTCTGAAGCACTAAATCGGTTCCCATTTATAAAAGACAAAGTACCTTGCCAAGAAGTGGGTAGGTTTTATTACTTGATGTTACTATTTCCAGTGTTATCTCTGATTCCTCTGAGATACATGTCTGCTATTTCCATGTAAGAGCACCAGTTCTAACTGAAGTCAACAAGCATAAGAGAATCTCAGCACCCCTAAACTAAATTTTAAAATATCACTGTTACGTCCCCTCTACCTTGTATTTTGCTTCTTGGATGGCAAATACCAGCCCAAAACAGAAAGCTCTGTATCTTTGAAATACCTGGTAATTAAAAATTTACTAATAACTTAGTGTATGTGCTTGTTACACATTTTAATGATGCAACATTCATTGCATATTCAGGGAATCCACACACAGGCAAATGTAATCAATGGATTTCTGTGGAATTGTCTGTTGCAGAAGGAATGAATTAGTCTGATCTGCCAGAATTAAAAAAAAAAAATCAAAGCAAACACCCAGAAAATGCCCCAAATTACCCTAACTATGATGCCCATTCGCTTGCTCTCAGAAGTAAAGGGGAAGATCTGCAGGATGTAATATGTCAGGATGTGCCCACCAGGGGTCTTCAGCTGCATTGAGGTGAGATCCCTGTTAACCAGAGTGAGACCAACACTCTCTGTCCACTGCACCAGAGCTACCTAAAGAATGAAGGGGGAAAAAAAAAGTAAAAAGAGACATATTTAAATGTGAGAGGTCTATGACACTTACATAAATTAGGTTAAAACCAAACTGTTGCTAGGGTGAAAATATAAACTCTTCCAAGAATCTGGGAAAAAACCAAGTGAACAGCAGCAGACTGAGTAAAAAATATTCATACATCAAATTACATGTTTCCCTTGAAGAGCTTAAAAAATTTATTACGAAGAATATAAAACCTTTCTTGAACTTATTGCTAAGAATGAGGTATTCTGAATATATTGCTCAGAAATAACTATTCTAATAAATACCCACATACATTCAACAATAAATCATGGACATTGAGTAGAAATTTTGCAAAATGAGAAGACAATTTCAATATCAACAAGACTATTATGTAAGTAAAACTCTTTGGGAGTATTTAAATATAAAATATTTTATTACATCTTCAGTTTCATGCAAGTTGAGACAATGTAATAGGTAAAAAATACGTAAGCAAAGGACCTTATTTTTAGTTTACTTTGCTCACTTGCATAATATCAATTTTCAAATTTGCAAAATACTTTGTTTCAACAGTAATATGACTTCTGACATCAAAGAAGATGGAAACCAAGCTTACAATACTGCATCCCACAAACTCACATGGGAAAGTCCCTTTTCCAAAATTTTGCTGCTTTGAAGTGCATGACATCTAGCTTCAACATTTTTCTATATTATACTTTAAATATCTCCCACCACCACCATGTGATTTATTCCTTCAAAAAATTAATATTTTAGAAAAACTGTTTCACAGATTTTACTGTTTTATATAAAAGACACATTCCATATCTAATTCTTTGTCCAATTAAAGAAAACTTCTTCTCAATCTGCTTTTAGTTTTTCAAATGCTAATCTTTACTGGAAACCAGATTTTTAAATCACTAGAAAGATAACTATAATGAAGTTCACATGATTTTTATGGATCCTGGATTTTTATGGATTAGTAGCCTCTGCTATTAATCTCAGGCAAGATGAAAAAAAAAATAAAAATCAAGCACTCTGATAAAAAACATGCAAGTACAAAATTCCCTTGGTAAGTTCAATGGACATGATGGTCACTAAGAATTTCACACAAAGCAAATAAAACACCTCAGCCTCTAAGAAAATTTAAAATTGGAATAAAATCCTGCATGAACCTGTAAAAAATCCCACTAATGCCATCTGTGTAGGCATCACCAGATGAAAATACAGTGAAATGCAGTAATGGAAGAGAATAGAGCACACTTTGAAAAGCACCATTTTAAATTCTTGAAAACTGCAGGAAGCCTTTTTACAAACTTTTTTTTTCTTTTCCAGAAGTAGCATATAAGCTGTAAACAATCCAGTACTTCCAAGGTTAATTTTCAATTTTCACAGTGAAGGGTTACTATTACATTCTGACCTGTAAATTGCATCTTTCTGCTAAAACCCTATCATCTTATTTGTGTCCCTTTGCAGCTAGGACTAAAGTGTTCTATATTTGGTGACTCAAATCTGTTTATTATGTTTATGCTTGGCTTCACATACCATTGGAATTAGCATTTTGCAGCACAGTCATTTTGTATTCTTATACCTGGCCTATACACAACTGCATATTTATTTTTTCTTTTAAATTGATCAGGGCAAATACCATACAAGAAACAGTCAATAAGGCTCAAGAGTCAAACTGATGCCTACAAGGACACTGAAAGAACTCGAGAGAAAGACGAGTTTGACTCCCATCACTCAGAATAAATCAGAGCAGCACCCAAAACAACATAGCCAGATCTTACCATTAAAATGCCTGAAGCTTTTAGAATGTAGAAATTTTTTTCTAAACAAGTATTTCACAAATGGCATGAATAGCTACATTATAAATCTTAACAAACACACATATACTGAAAGGCTGGCTATAGAGAGTTCCGAAAAAGGATTCTTAGGCTAGTCTCTCTTCTTGAGGTTTCCCCTCTACAAATACATCCTCTTCTCTTCAACATATTTTAGAACCTTTACATTAAAATGGTCTTGCAATCTAGTGTACCTAAATCAAGAACTCCTAGAATACCAGGAAAATGCAGCAGCTGTAGCTTCTACAGAGCTTGACATAATGGATCAAGTCAGATGAAGCAATTAAAGGTTGGACAAGCACAAAAGGCTTTGATAGTGATGCTACCATTTTGTTTTAAAATAATCCATTGCAATGATAATATTTATTTGCAGATAACTGCTAATTTGCTGACACACAAACACAGATGAAATGTGTCAAGTTTCCTGAATGCAGATTAGGGACTTATTTGAATGTTTTATGGATCTTCCCTGGCTTATCACAAAGCTTCCCTTCTAGGGAAACTGGCTGCCTGGGAGACACAAGCATGTTGGTGGGTAAATGGTGTTTCCATTACTGAGACACAGGTATGCAGTGAACCCACTAACTGTGCAGTGTTCCTAGGGCAGGTAATGCACATGGAGGCAAAGAGATTTGTGGTTGCTAACTTGCTAATTTTCTTCCTCCTCAGTAGCAACCCAACTGCTAAAGATGACCATTCGCGTCTCACATAATGTCAAAGAAGCAACTTCCAAATTAGGAAAGAAAGGAGCAAATAATTGCATTGTGAAACAGAAATGCAACAGACCTGAACACCTCATTTAGTGCTCTTAGCCTAAATCTTTCAGATGCTTCCATTTACCACATGCCCACTCTTGAACTCTGGTTGCTTTTGTCAGCAGTCTCCCCACTAAAGGCCACCCAACACTCTGAGCTTCTATAGTTCACAGATCCAAACAGCAAACTCTTCAATTACCAGGGCACAGATTTCCACTCAAATTCAGAGATTTCATAAGAAAACTCTCCCAAATCAAGCAGTAACTGTGCAACCCACAACATCAGCTAGAGCAGTAGCAGCCCAGGAGGTAGAAGTAGCTTCTCTCAGTAGGAGTGTGTTTCTAACTCAGTCACCCGAGGAATAAGTGCATTTCCAGAAGGGCATGAAGAGGTGACACTTCAAAAGCACCATTCATGTCCATATTTTGGGGACATTATCATCCCATTTGTTTAGAAATCTTCATTTATGGAACCAAATCAAACCAAACAGCTTATGTGCTGGGTTAGGGTTGACTTGTACAATATTACTCTTGACTGCAGAGACATGCAGTCATCACAGGACATGCTCTGCTCACCATACTTGGATCCTGTGGGGCTGTACACCTCATCACTAAGGCCACAGCCTCCAGCAGCCTGGCTATCATGCCCTGCTTTCCTTTCCTTATGGCCCAGACTATCATTTCTGCTCCCTAGCAGAAATATTGAACTGCTCAACATTTACAGTGTTTATTGCTCAAGACAGTTTATCAACAAATAATTGTCACTTTCAATGTACAATATTCTCTTTTGAGGTAACATTAGTTTAGGAAAAAGATCTACTGCCTCGAGGCTGCAGTTGGCAGTTCTCTGCCTCACAGGGCAGTTTAGGAGTTCCATCACAGTTGTACTCACATCTTTTCCTGGAGCCCTGCTATGAACCTGACCACTTTAACCAAAAAAGAACCTGCATAAATAAAGTCTTCAACGGTTTTGGCATATATGAGGGAGCAATTTGTAGGGCAAGAAAGAAGGACTAGGCATGGTAATTTTGTAAGCCAGTTTTGCTGCTTAAGAAAAATTCCCATGTAGCCCACCTGTATTTCTTTCAGAGTATTTAAGAGCATCACTTCAGACAATAGGAACTGCTTTCAAAATCAAACTGTTGTATAAGGTGCACCGACATTGTAAGTGTGGTATTTTTAAGTTAAGGCTATTGCTTTGGAAACAGAAAATAAGCTATCCTTTCCCCACTGCCTGAGTATTTCCAACCATTTCCATCAGGACTGTTCAACAACTCATATCTGTTTCCAATCAGTGGTTTGTTTATATTTATAAACAATGATTTTATAACTAACATTTGCATCTGTCACTTTTCATAAAAACCCCTTCATAATTAAAATAAAATTATTAATTTAAAAATACAGCTTGATCATGTGAAAAAACTACCAATCAATATTCAAGACAAGCTATGGAGTAGTTATTCTTTGTGGGTCTCGAAGGTCAGGCAAGTGATGGTTTTATGCTACTGAGTGATTTGCTTTTCACAATACATTGACAAAACAACACAATTAGTCTTGCTTCAATAAGCACACACAATAAAATGAATTAAACAATACAACATGTCTCATACATTACAGCTTCACTTTTGTAAACACAAAAGCTGCTTCACTAAGGGCATATAATTTCCCTGTCTGTTTTTAAATGATTGGCTTTGTATCCTTGTAATTAATTTTAGCAACTCTGTTGTCTCTGGACAGAAACGTTGGAATTAAATAACTGACCACACTTTAGGTAGTATTTAAATATTCAAGATCCTGGAATTAGAAATGCTTGAGACTATTAACAGTGCAGGACAAAGCATAACCAATAAATGGCTGGTTTATGAGAGTAAGCAGTCATTAAAAATCATGACTGATCAACCTTTTCTGACTAAGGGGAGCAAAGGTCTTCAAAGGCTCCTGTTCATAGCATGCCCTGAATTGCTTGGGTCTCTGACCTTTGAACTCTATCGCTTTGCCTACTTAGCTTATATCCTTTCATGATTGTTCATTACATTAAGGTAGCTGGCTTTCTACAGATGAGCTGAACCCACACCTATGATGGCAAAGTCGAAGCTGAGTTTCGGTGTGGCTTTTTTTCCTTTTTCTTTTTTTTTTTTTTTCCATCCAGTAGGTTCTCAGTGAATGTTTATTGTTTGCTATGCTTCAGCTGTAGAGGACAAGTGACAGACAAATGAAACTTTCCACTCTTTCAGAGAAAATGAAATATTGATCACTTATCATAAGAAACAAAGAGCCTGGCATAAGTAGGGTTTGCATTATGAATACAAAATCAGTTACTTATCTCAGGTTACTCTAACAATGAATAAATACATCTTTTATGATGAATGTACCTACTTCTAAATGTGCATACTTTGTTATGGTCATATTATATCTGTATATGGATGCACACATATATGCACAGATGTGAGCAATTTCAAAAGAGTTCCTCAAGTCAATTAATTAAGTGTGTAGCATAGTCAGCATATTGCTGAGCTGTTGCTTATACCTTCCTACATGGAAGAATAGTTTATACTTACATACTGTTCTCTGCTCTTTACATCCTGTGGTGTGATCATGCAATATTATATAGTGCAACACACAACTATGCAAATAACATCTTGTTTCAAAAGACTGCAATCAAGCCAGATCCATAAACAACATCTAAGAGAACAGAGTTGCAATGTGGAGAAAGTACGATGCATAAAACCAGTTAAGTCTATTAAATGATAATGTTGCTTATTAACCAAGTATGTTGTGATAGGTCAGTGCTGAGGTTAAACAGAAAACATCAATTGAACCATTTCCCTAAATAAAGCTCCAGGGTGCAATATTCAAAGCACTTTATTCAATAAAAAATGCTTTTAAAATGGTACTTTGGTGATTGGGAAACATTGGCATCATCCGTCAACCTAACTGCAGGAAAGTTCAATAAGCTAAATAATGAACCATTTACATTATTTTCCTTAGGCTCCAGTGATTTGCAAACATTGCATCAATAGAAGTCTTAAAAAAATTATGATAAAGACCTGCTAGTCTTTCAACTCTTAGGCTTTTTTTCTGTCATGCTGCAATTTTTATGGTGTTTACATGCTTTTTGTAGCTTCATCTTTTTACAAGACTCCCTTTAACATCAATTTCTCATTATATAAAAGCATATTTGTTCAATATGATAATTTTACTAGTGTTTCAAGCATTATCTTTGAGAAACAAAAATAAAATTTAAGCCTGTTTTAGAATGGAAACATTTCATCTCACTGCCATATAGTTTTAATGTATGAGTTGAAATGATAAAAAAATCATTATTAAAACGTTATCTGTGCATTATCTCCCTTGCAGCATGAACAGTTTCTTTGTTGTTGATTTCTTCTTCTACCTCCTTTTCCACCCTGAGTCCCAGATCTATTATATTAGCACTTTATCAACTTTCCTTTCCTTCCTTTCATCTTTCCAAGGTCAAATTCCCTACTGTCTTCCCAGGGCACCGCTTGTATAATTCTCGAGTCTTACAGCTGCTTTCTTTAGTAAATATGGGATGAGAATTGCTCTTCATGGTAGCATTTTCAGCTTTCAAACAACTGAACAAATATACAAAAGCCCACAGGGAGAGAGGAGCGAGCGGGAGAAAAAACTCACATAGTCTCTCTCAAATGCACATCTCTTCACCTGATTTAGTAATACCTTTGACTATTAAAGCAGAATATTTACTTAATTTATAGTTGCCATCATATCTTCATAGTCAGATCCTTGCTCATGCAGTCATTCATTATACTCAGTAGTACCTCACAGGCTCATTAAACTGAAACATTAAGTAAGTATGAATGCATGTGCAGATGAAAATTTGCTCACTTGTGCATAATACAAGTCAAACATTATACAAATATATATCATAAACAAATGCCCTTCTGGCATAAACAAATGCCCTTCCAGAATTCTCAATTCATAACGTGGATCAGCTCACACTATATAACACCATATACAGTATTATGGATTATAGATTTTAGCCAAAGATCAGCATCTCAAGTTCTACCTCTTTATTTAAAAATCAAGAGTTTTATTTTTAAAACTGTTCTGACTGCCATTTTTTAGTCATGGAGAACCAGCCACTTTATATTTTACAATCCTTTGACACTATGAACTGTGTTTATGGCATCTGAAAGGTATGTAATGCCTGCTACCTTGTTACTACATGAAGACAGATTTAATTTTATTTCTTGCATTCCTAAAAACCCTTGTTACAGACCTGTTACCTTTAGCAATGATAGCCTGCAGTATGGACTGCTTAAGTTTTGTTAGCATTACATATGGTGACAAATCAGACATGAAAACCAAATGTATACATGAATAATATACTATGTAGCAGAATAAAGTTTGTGAAAGAAACATTATCTTGTATGAGAACAACTTTCACAGCTGGAGAAATATTCAGGCTTTCGGGTACATAATTTTTTCTTCACATCTAACAAAAACCTTATTTTATTTATGACTAAGCTACTGGGGCTACAACAAAAACAGTACCTTCAGAAAATGCTAGAAATTCTTTAAAACAAAGATTCTTCTCAACCTGCTCACTTTCAAATGCAAACCAACCTCAAAACAGTCTATTTCTCCATTTTACTATATCAATTACACACATTATTATAAAGCGAATTCTTTGCAGGATCCTGCAACACGAGCTTTGCCTCTCTCTTCTAGTATCTTTTTAGATTGAATTTTAGGCAATCAACTTAGGGACCAGAATAGGATTATTCAGAACAAAAACTCAAATCCAATGAAAGCACTGAGACTTGTTTAAAATTTGGATTTCAATAAAACTCAAAGGCATGTTTTTATTGAAACGGTATTTTAAATTTGTGCTACACTTGATGCAATTTTGAAAGAACCCTAAAGATTATGAAGCTGCCTAGAGTTTGAAGCTCAAAACCTTTTCTACAGAAGCATTCAAGGTTTGATGAGGTTTTTTGTTTCTTTCTTTCGGGGGGTTTTGTTAGTTTGTTTGTTTTTTCCTGTTAGGAATCTCTATGTTCCGGTATCTGGCAGCATCTCTAACTACTGTACCAGGTTGTTCATCATTCAGAACAGTTTCAAATTCCCTTTAGTAGCATACTATGATTCATACATGGATTAATGTTTTGAGAATAATAATAAAAAATCATAAACCTTTAACTGCAATCCCCGATACAGTATTGACCCTGAAGCACTGACTTCACAGGTCTTTAAGTCAAATAACTGAAAATACTTTTATACAGCAAGGCATCAGAACCAGCAGATCTTTCCTAAGCTGTAGAAAATATAAAAGCAGATTACTATTAATGTTGTTTTGATTTTTTAGGATTTTTTTAAGCTTTTTGATGTTTACATTCTTGTAATGAACTTTTTCACACACTTTTTGTAAATAACTTATTGTTTTGTATTCTTTTATAGAAGAAGAGAAATTTGATAGACTATTAGTTTGTTTAGTGTCATTGGAGAGGTAGCACTTTTGCCTTCTAATCTACTGTCACTTTTAGAAATCTATAAATGTTAAAGCTAGAAATGAAAAGTTCTCTTTTTTACTTTGAAAACAGCGCTGTGTGTGCATCGTGTTACTTTGTGTCTTACAGTAACAAACTAATTTTAAAGAAACCCCGGCTCAAAACACCTTTTTTTCACAGCATTTCTCTTTTTTACTTAGTTTACCCCATTCTTCAGGAGTTATAAATATTTTCAGCCTTGCATACCAACCTCATCAGGGCTGGAAGCTTGGTAAGTTCGATTTTCATCGCTGAAGTCCTGATCCACTTCTGCATACTCTGTCTCTGCAGACACCCCAGCCCGGGATTCATACACGGGGGTGACGTTGTGGCAGAGCGCGATGGCCTTCACCGCTTCGTGGATCCGACTGCTGACGCTCTTGCGCACTTTGGGCGCCGACGATTGAGCTTTCCTGGATGGTGTTGAGCTCGTACTGTTCCCGCTGTTCTGAGAGTGGACCTTTAGGACCCAACACAATGAACAGTAAGCCAAAGTTAAAAAACAAAACAAAACATGAATACTTGTTTATCTGTATCTGACTGTTCCCTTTGCAAAGGTTGATAAATGATAAGGCTAGTAAGCATCCATTTATTTTTATATAACCTACGGTTAATTCATTCAGCTTGTGATACATAAAATGCCTCATCTCCTTTTTTAAAGAAATTATACATAACTATGTGTCATCACCTTGCATTTGTAGTCAAATTTCAATAACAGAGCCTGAAGACAATTGAAAAATGTGAAATGAAAACAAGTATGTTGGAAAAGGGCTGAATAGGCTGATTGGATTCTGCAGAAACCCCTGCTACCTCACTTCAGATTTTATATTTTTCTATGATCTGTCACAATAGTCCTTTCGTGTCTATTGCATTCAGTGATTTTTTTTTTTCCTTTAAAAAAAAAAGTATTTAAACCAGCCACCAAGTGGATGAGTTCAGAAACACTGAGACAAAATTTCAAAATTTGCTGTTTTGTTGTTCTTCTTCACCTGTGTCATTAAACTGAAAAGAACCCCTATAAAAAAAAAAAAAATCACCTAAATCTCTGTATTTTAAAAGATGACCATATTTGTGTCGATCAGGAGAGACAAGAAGAAGAGAAGATCAGAAGAGATCAGAAGAACAAAAGCAGGAATATTTTAAAGTATAAATATTAGGAGTAATCAAAATACAAATATTGCTGATTTTATTTATAACTTACACATTTTCTGTATTATTTGTGAACTAATGCAGTTTTACTCTTTTCTTGCAGCTGAAATGTTTTTTGTCCTCATAAGAATGCAATAATCTAATAAAATAATCATGCAAAATAACAGTTTGACACATACTTGAGGATTGTATTACTGTTTCATGGAAAATAAACTAGCACTGTTTTAAGTTATCTTTCACAAATGCTCAAGCACATGACAGAGCTAATCTTCCTCTGAAAAGTACTATGTGTTCATAACTAGTTAAAATAAGTTGGGGTTTTCTGGGGGGGGTTATTGGTTTTTGCTGGTTGGGTTTTGTTTTTTTGTTTAAAAGTCAGCACATTAAATATATCAGCAGTACCACCACAGGGCTCTTCCGTTCACTCCAATGGAACTCAGAAACCCTTTTCAGAATCCACGCTTTTTTCCTCCTGACTGCAATCTGCTGAACCGTGAACATTCTGCCCATCAAATTACAGTGTTGTCTAATAAAGGGTTTAACTTTCTGCTCATCTGGCACTGCTTTTCAGCTACTGCTTTAAACCTCTGCATTTGCATTCTGCTAACACCGATGCCATTACAGTCACAAATAAATTAAGCTGATTTACTCCTTCTGAATTATGTTATGTTTATTGATGCTTGTATAATTTAATTTCACACAAATTCCATTAAAGATTATGCCCTCTATCACAAAATGCTTCCAGTGGGGAAATATAATCAGGTTATAATAGATTTGTGTGTTACATTAAGATGACAATAGTCTGGTAGGTCCACTGTAATAATAAAACAGAACACAAACAAGGGATAAAATCAATGTCACACAAGAACCACTGCCTAGCTAACTGGCAGCTTCTATTATCATAGATTAAATTAAAAAACCTCACCATACTTTTTCAGATTGAAACAATTGTTTAGTAGTTGCTTGGTTTGTTACTGAGACTCCATCACTGTTCTGTTTTAACGAGTTGCTACTAACACAGGCACAATTAAAGCATTATTTATAAAGCATTATTTAAACACAGAGTAGTGTTATATAAAGCTGAAAAAAAGGATGTTCCAAGAAATTTCTTTTAATCATCTACTAATAGGAAACCTACATTTTGGAAATCTTTTTCCCACAGCTGAGAAGAAAAGTTTCCCTCACATGTCTTTTTTTACGTATGTTAGAGTTACTAAAAACTTGTAACCATGGTTGCCCCTCATTAAATTTTACAGTAAATTAGTAAAAGCTTTGAGTAGTAAGAATTCCAGGAATTGTGCAATTCTTTTCAAACAGCATATTTAAAATATATAGACAGCAAAATATAAAACTGGTATTTGTGAGCATGCCTCCCCTAGAAGACTGGTGCTTAGCTGTCAAACTCACTCAGACCAAGGTGTGCCAGCTCAAGATTGTCAGTTAATATCATTTATCGCTACAGCTGTTACTGTGAATACCCAAATGGCACATTATAAGAAAGCCAGGTTTGGGTGATTTTTATAAACTTGGTGAGTGGCAGTTAATTTCAGTTAACACATTCTGAACCAGATCTGGACAGCTGATCTTTAGGTGAAAGAGCTCCATTTCCCATTTCCAAGGCATGATTATTGTATCTCATTTAATATTCATGGCTATACCTACTAAAAATTAAGCTGAAATAGATTTATCCAAGGAAAAGAATTCAAGAAGGGGATTTGTTGAATTGTACAGACAGAAAAGAATTAAGAATTTAAGTTGTGAACTTAAAATGTACACACTTCATCACTGTCTTCCCTCCTGTCTCTCCTCCCAAAAGCTACAAAGTATTAACTGGGTCCAGTGCGGCGTTAAATTAAACTTTTATTTTTATTTTAAGCAAATAAGAAGGGAGCCATAGTTTACAACACAGCACAGCTAGATGCTCCAATCAGTTGTTGATCCTACACTTCTTTGACGAGAGAAAATGAGGACACAGACAAGGAGGTCAGTCTACAAACTTAACTGGGTGTCCTAGTGTGACTTTATGATGCTTGTATCCCCAGTTATCTGTTCTGTTTATGCTGGATATTAAGTTCTGCACCTTTAGGACTGGTTTTGAGAGCAGAGGGAGGGAGAAGAAGCTCAGTTTGTTATCAGAAACTGCACTTGCTCCCCTTTATCCTTTTCATGGACTGTGTTGTCTGCTACACAGACAGCAGGACAGAGTTCTCCTTTGGCTTTTAGTTAGTTTTTAGCTAGCTGAGGCAGAGAAGTTCTCTGGACTGTGGCTTTTCTTTTTCTGGGAACTGCTTTGGACTGAACACCCAGAAAAACACCAGGACCTCACGCCTCTGGCTCACTGGGGCCTGGGACGTGGCATTTTCCAGTGCCAGAGGGACTGAGAGACACTCAGTGAACCAAGAAACACCCACAGAGGACTCTCTTGGAACTACAAAAGGACTTTCTGAATTTGCCATCTCTTCAGAACAGCGAGAGGTTTCATTGTTTGGTATTATTCATTTCTTTATACTTGTGAAGACTTTGCTTGTTAAATAAACAGTTTTTTCCAGTTTTCTTCAAGGAAATCTTTCCCAAACCAGTGGTGGGGGAGGGGCCACTTGAGTTTGCTTTCTAGAGGGACCCCATTTGGAGGTTTTTTCCCAAATTTGCCATAAACCAGGACACTGAGTTAGGCAGTCATGTTTGTGTATCCACATTAACTACTACATAAAAAATGATATAAATTTTTATTATCCTACTGTAAACAACACAGAAATACTAGTTAATTTTTCAATTGTTGCCTCTTCTGAAAATTTCCTTATTTTTTTTGTTTCAAAGAATAGAAATAACAAATAAAGCACAAAGTTCATCCTAATCTCAGAGTAGAATCAGGTGTTTAGGAAGGTTTGCAAACCCAAACAGTTTACATACATAGGAAATGCAAGTAATGCTTGCAGAATCCCACAACTGACCCACACAGAGACAGGGAGTCACAATCCTCTTGTACACTTTCCAGACCAAGCACTCTTATACATCACAGGAACACTTCGTCCTCAAGCAATATGGAGTTTTCCATTTTCTCACCCTTTCTCCCTGCCAGTTTTATGCTGTTTGAAATAATCCTGTTTTTTTAAAAAATAATTTTTAAATACACCTATGTAAGTTTTATTTTGACAACTACTGTTATACTATTTGGTTATACCAATTAATGTGGCTTTTCGATGTATATTCTTGATGAGTATCTTCAAAGATATAATTACTGTTCACGTTGTTCTGGACACTTCCTTATAATTTGTAGTCACAGTAATGAATAGCTTACTCTTAGATGATTTGGCAGGAGAAAGACTGCACTGCACAGACAGGTTAACACAGATTTCTGCTAGTGAAAAACAGAAAAGTACATCTCTTTAAGTGGGCATTATGAGGAACTTTGGAGTCAGGAGAGAACTATGTATTCTCTCAAGTTTTTCCCTTCCATCAAATTTTTTAAGAGATACCTACACATGACAACTTTCATAGCATCTCAAATTCTAGACATAATTATTAACAACAATGCTTCAATGTCGTTAAACCCCCCCATATGAAAAGTAAATGATTTATGAAATACCTGTGAATAAGAGTTAATAATATGACTCTGTATTTCATCCATTGTGTCTGTTCCATAGGAAACAGTACCTAGGTGGAGGCGCTTAAATATCATCTCATTCTGTGTAAGTGTTCCTGTAATAAAGGAGAAGTACATCACAAAGCAGTGAAAAATACTATGAGATGACCACAGACACCTCCTCTCCCTTCCTCCCGAAAAAATCTTTCCTTTGGAAAGCAGGAATGAATCAAGAGTTAGCATCAATTTACTTAATTAAAGGCATGTTTGTGGAGAAAGATCAGGGTTTGTAATTCTGGAAGAAATCACTGGTTCCACCTGCAAGCTCATTTTGCCAGTAACTAAATACACAAACTTGAAGAGACAAAACCTTTCTTTCTATACAAAAAACGGAATTTGCAGTATGGAGATGGAACTGACTCTCAAAAGCCAGTGCAAGAGTTTGCACCATGTATCAGAAAATCTAAAGAAAAAAAAAAACCCTACAGGAAACCCCAAAAATTCATACAAATTTTACAGTTTTTCCACACTTCATGTACCAAGGCAGAAATTCTGGCAATCGGGCATATTCAGTGTCAGTGTTATCTAGATTAAGTCATTAAGACCTAACATCACTTCCAAATTTGACAGATTAACCTCCAAGCAGAATAAGGCAGAACGAACAAAATCCGTGTTTTCAGTGCTCACTTCACATTTGCAAGAAACTACAGAGTGTCAGCCAGACTGACACTGCATCCACCTCTGCCAACCAGTCACGTCCTCTGGTTTGGAAAACCTCTAATTGAGGGGTGGGGGGTGTCAGCCTTGCCTGATGGGGTATGTGAGGCAGAAAGAGGTCACTACTGCCTAGCTTTCCATGGTCAGTGCACAAAAGATTATTTTGATTATAGCCCTTACTAAAATTTTTCCCTACAGCTACTCAGGCAGAGCAAGTATAAAAATAGTATAAAGCGATTCCTATATTTAACCAGACAGTTATGTGTCATTAAAATGCATAAGTCTGATCATAAAAAACCAAACATGGTACCAGAGTAGACATTCTTGAAGTTTCTACAATATTTTTAAAATGGGGTATAAGAAAATTATCTGGAAATAAAATATTTCATAATTATTTTATTTACCTTAACTATTTTTATTTCACATCTTTATCCTAGTATTCCAAACTACGTGCTAAGCAACAGGATAAGAAAAGACTAAAAGGATGACATATGTTATAATTTTCGGCAAAACAACACTGTCTGGCCAGTCAGCATCCAGTTTATGCTCTTATCAGGGCTAGAACTATCAGAGATCTTCAAAGATTCATTAGGGCTCTAAAAGTCCCATGTCTTTCCCAGCTGCATTTGAAATGTCTACCACTCCCACTTCCTGCTGATACCTGTACAGTGACACTTCACCTCCATTGTTGTACCACCACACTGCACCATCAAACCCTGCCTTTCTGTTTTACCAGTACAAGATGTTTGCTCCAAATTTCCCCATTACCATTAAAAACTATATTTCCCATTTGCTTTTCCTTACATGTTGTTGAGGATTTTTCTTTCTATAATTATATTATTTAAATTTTAAAAAATAACTAAAATAAGGTTCATGTGAAATGCATAAATTCTCTACAAAATAGGCATAACAGTATTAAAAATTTACATGAGAAGCTGAGCATTTCCAAGGCTGGAAAACAGCCCAGGAAGACAAAGTTTCAGATCTCTATAATTAGCAAATTGGAAATTTTTGGTTACTTTCATACACGGGAAGCTGAAATTTTGTTTTATGGTAATCACATAAACTCACTTTTTCTACTTTTAGAAACTGTACTTTTATTGAGACCTTTTATTAAAATTCATTACATTTTGTACTTTAATTCAAGACTAGAAAAATTAAATCTCCAGTTTGCACATGAGAAACATGAACATTTCTACCAATAAATATGAGAAACTAAAATCTCCATTTCTAAAAGAAAGCAAAACCAAAACCCACACACTGAGCAAAAATATTCAGTGCAAGAAATTTTCAAGCCAATCTTTATCACCTTCCTAACTTTCCAGGCGTGCTAATACCTTCTCACTGTCCTTGACTTTGCCAAGCCTTTGAATTAAAAAATCTCTCACTAGGAGTTGTGAAACTAAATGCTAGTCAAAAGGTGAGACAGCAGGCAACTGTCAAACCTGCTTCCCACTATTTCTGTAATTGCTGCTTGGGAAAACTGAGCAGGAAACAAAATTAGCCCTATGATTATTATATGGAAAGATTATTTCTTCTGACACCACTAAATCAGTCCATCATGCTTGGTGAGGGAAAGGTAGATGGCTGGAAAATTTCTGTGTTTCGCCCCCTCTTTCTCAGCAAGCAGAGAAGAAAAGCTTCTGCACAGAAAAGTATGGATTTTCCTATCTTGCAATCAACAGGAGCCAGGGAAGAAGGTTTAGGAAAAACAGGTGAGGAAAAAGAATGAACAAAGACACAGAAATAAACATGCTGGAAATCCTGATTCAATACTTGCATCTTATACATCTCTTATACGATCCTTTTTATCAGCTATGTTAGTAGGAAATATCTATGACAAATAACCAAAAACAAAGAAAAGAAGCAACAATTCCAGTTTGCTCATGCTTCTCAAGACTAGAGAAAGACTTTGAAGAACAGCCATAATAAATCTGATGTTTTGTTAGACAAACAGGGGTAGCTGAAGTTATGAAAATACTCTCAAAAAATTCTGAAAAAAACCCACCTTAACAAAATACACCTTTTTCAGCCATTCACATGAAAATGAAGTTTCATCATGTGTGCAAATTAAGAATTCACTTCTAAATTCTTCTAATTAATGAAATGCCCAAATGGGACAGAAATATTCCCAACAACATGTTCCATACATTACACAGTACCAACCAGTCATGTTATAACTTTAGCAGCAGTTCTGTCTTGAATTTTAGTTGAAGACTAATTAGTTTTAGTTAAAGACTAATACTCTATGCTAGAAGAACACATCTTGTATTTTATGCCCCCAGATGCAAACTCTTCAAATATTTAGAGGCAGATTTTCTAATGTAGTCCACTTTTTGAACAAGAAAAACAATACAAAACTGAGCTCTTTCAGTCTGCTCAAGGTGGTAAGTACTACAGAACAACAAAGGAACTATCTTTTTTTAATAATATTTTTAAAGACCTAGCTATCAATTCCATACTTTCAGGACTTTGCTAATAAAAAGAGTTAGATTTTTAAAAAAGCTTACTTTAGAAAAGCTCCCAGAAAGCATATTAGTCAACATACCATCTACTACTACTATTATACGTTCTTGAACTTAACTCTGGAATGCAGGTACCACACAAGGAAAATGGCCTGACAAAAAAGTTAGTGTAGAATTGCTGGAAAAAAATTTAGTGTGTTCTTTATTGAAGCCAAGAGCTTTTTTTCCCCCCCTTCTTTCCTACAATCGTATCATTAAACACAGAGTAAAGCAGGCAAAGAGGAAATTAATTTCTAAGGAAAAAGTCCTGAAGGCATCATTCCTTGGGTGGCAACAGATGTGATTCACAACAGAGCAGCAGAGATTTTTTGTTGCTGTTTTTTGAGAAGCAGATGCAGATCATTCTGATCCTGTATTACTTGCTGGCAATTTGGACCAATACCAGCAATCTAAAAAGTCCAAAACAAGAAAAACCAAGAAAATTTGTACAGCAGAAAAATTAGTAAGTTTGTGAGGAATTAAGAGGACGAGTAACTTTTCATGTAATTTGAGCACTTTGTTTGAGCTATTTGCTTAAACAGATAAAAAGTCAGTGTAAATGTGAACATTTCTATGGAAACTTTAAGGGAGATCTGGCCTAATCAGTCTAATAATTAGACTGTTGACAACAAAATCTGGAGAGAGAAATTTTTTTTCTATGAACCCTGGAAAAAATAAAATCTGGTATATAATATAAGAAGAAGATGAAAAAAACTCATGGTAAGTATACATAGCATATGTCTGCTCATTCAGCTGCTCCATTTGTATGCCATAGACACAACCTACACAAAACCTCAAACCAAGTAAGTCCCAGTACAACCCATTAGGAATGAGGACGAAGACCAAGAGAGCTGAGCTAAGCCTAATCTCTCCTGGGCAGAAGGTCACAGTAGAGGTAACAGGTAACTTAGGGGCACTGAATTAGGCAGTACCACTCCTAAACCATGACACACAGTTGTGAAGAGCAGCACCTATTTCTCCTGTGCCTTCTGCCTCCCACAAGCACAACACCTGTGTATTCAGCAGTGTAAGAGCAACATCATGCTCACTGGGTATTTTCAGTGAATGGGAGTCCAACAGAAGACAAATAGTAAGGATTTCTTAGTCTGGAAACTTCCTGTAGGATGTCTCCATCAAAACATTTCATTTCTAGTCTGCTCTACTCACCCTTCAAACCTAGTGGTACTAAAAATCTTAAAAGGCAGAGCATAAATACAGATTCATCTAACTAAAGGAAGGAGATGTTATTCCATCAATTTTTTTAAATTACTCCTTCTCTCTAGTTGCTTACACTGAAGAGGTGAAGACTCAAAGTATAGCTAAAAAGATTAATTTTCATGAACAATTACTGAAATTCACTAATACTAATGTTCTAACAGTACATTACATTAGGCACATTTAACAGAGGTCCATATATACCAACCTCTAATACACAGATTTTCCAAAAATTTCAAGAATCCCATTGCTCTATGCATCTTTTCAGCAATTATATCTGTTAAGTATCTGATATGGTCCAAATACCCACTAAAATGTTAATTACAGAACTCAAATACAAGTTCATTCATTAGTAAATAACTACACTTGGAAGACTACATGCTTGTTTTAGCTGAACACATCGGTAGTTGTTATGAATAGCAGGTGGATTTCTAACCCACACCCAAAGAAACAAAAACTCTATTAAATGTATTAAATATTTAATATTAAACTATTAAATATTGGCAAATATAATTTTTTTTCACCATTAGAAATTTTTGTACCCTGGAGAGCATGAGAAACCATGCTCATGCAAACTGCTACCCACCATCAAAACGGATGACGCCTTTCTGTCAAACTTTTATGTGATTCAAGTCCAAACAACGTGGCATTATGGGTAATGGATGCTATAATTAAAATGTGAGTCCTAAAAAAAGCTGTTGTTTTACTGGGTGTTTTTAGTAATGGCTTTGTTCTACATGAAGATAAAAAACTCCCTAACAAAGGAATTAATGTATTGCTTTAATAGGCTGCACCCTGAGTTAAGTTTTAAAATTTATGAGTTCTCTGCAGCATTGTTCTTTAAACAATGGCATTGTCAAATGCAACCAGTGAGAAGATTAAAGTTCTCCCAGCAGATTAAGTACAAATTATCTGTCCTCCTGTTTCAGCATCATTTGTTCATTTATCACATAACGTCTAGTATTTCTGGTCAGTGTCAATATGCTCTGCATCCTTGCAGTTAACAGATGTCTTCTCTTGTCGAATGAATTACTTTATGTTTCACGCACTGGTGGCCGCAGATGTGTCACTATAGCAACATCATTAATTTCAGATCTTACCGGAAACATGCACTCCAATCAAACCTAATTATACCACATTGCTTTCTTGTCCCACAATAAGGAAACTATAATGCAATTATTGGGATACTTCATTTTCTATTATACTGTGGCAAATGAGAGAGCCACTGTGATGGACGCTTCTTGTCAAAAAGCTTATTGATGAAGCACAAACCCAATTTACAATCATACAAAGGACTACCTTGCAATTATGTTAGTATGCAATGCTCCTTAGACTCAACAACTAATTCTCAATCATTTCCAGTGAAGCCTGGGCCACAATATAAGACTTTTGCAGACAGTTCTCTGGATTTCCTTTCCTTTTCAGTATTGAGAAAAACTTTGCCTGTTTACATTTAACTAAATCAGCCTTTTAGTGTTGCTTTTTGGTAGCACCCACTTAGGCAGATGGCTACAAAACTGACTCCCTTCTTCATCCTCTGACAGCCAGGCCTTAAGTGGGCAGAAGAACAGAATCAACTGGCTTATATGACTAGAAATGAAAATTCAAATGAGAAAGCGCTGAGACCAGCTCTTATAAACTGTATAATCATGCAATATCAATCATGGATTAAGAGTACAGACTTTGTTCACTACCTAACAGTATGTTTCACATTTATCATAAGATGCATAATGAGAACAAATGTATTCAGGAAAGGAAACTGGAAGCAGCTACCAATATACTGGGCAAAAAGTACATTGTCGATGTGTTTGTCCAGAATGAAGAACAGTTTAAAATCAGTGGGGCACTTAAGATTATTAAAACAGAGCAGTGTTTCCCATCTCTGCAAGGCACAGTCAGTGGTGTGAAGCTGGTGACGTCTCCAGGACTCCTGGCTTATTTTCACTTCCATGACCTTTCAACTGACACTTGGGTAAAAACGTATAGGGTGAGACTGCTGAATGCTCCTTTCCAAAACACTTTGAAACTACTGCCCTAGGGTATGGCCTTCACTTTCACTTTTACATCATTACTGTACAGATTCAAACCTTCCACCAGAGCTCAGCAGACCTCAGTCCTCTGAAAAGCCTTTGAGGTTGAACACCAACAATCTGGAATCTCTACCAGAAAAGTTTAAAAAGTCTACATTGGTTTTGCTTAGAAAGTAGTGTTTGGTAACTAACTTTAGAATTTACTTTGAAAGTTAACTTCACTGCATTATTTTGAAAATAAATTATTTTTGAACATACTTTTTCCAAACATATGCAGTAAATTACATATTTCAGGGCTTCAATGTGACAGCACTCAAGGTTACATAAATTATCATGATGAAGGGTGCAATTAAAATCAATAAGCAGTTTCAAATAGTATACAAATCATTACATAACTGAAATAAGACTTGTTTAACAATCATTCACTTGCTCTGAAGAATTGCCACACTATAATTAGCAATATACTTCCCTTTTACAAAATAGAAGAACAACATTCAGATGTATACAGGACAACATATGTGCCTATAGAAGAAAAAAGGAAAGCATGCTTGGAAAATGTGATGATTTATTATATTTACACTTCATTTCAAATATGCAGTAATGTAAATGTTAGCATGGGAGGGAACAGAGAACCATTTAAAACAGAAGGAGATATAAACTGTGTATTATGCTTTTGGAGGAGTATAATAGACGCCAACCCCTGGCTTCCCCAGTAGCTTTTAATGATTTTGAACTATATTTTACATAAAACCAGTAAAAGAATTCTTCAAGTATTTTGAGAAACAACTTTCTCTGTTCAGAAGTAAAGCTTCTTTAAAAATACCCATGTATATCTACCAGGAATTATTTATTCAATCTCAGAAAGACACAAGAAAGTGTAACACAAGCTATTACTTCTTCATACTCTCAGTACTTACCTTCTGATCCTGGTAAGGGTTGGGGGTTCCAGTACACCACAGGAGGCACAGTAACAGGTTGCAGTTATGCAGCTGAAATCATTCAGCAGCTCTAGAACTGGTCTTGGCAACATAAAGAGTAACTTCACTGGGACAACAGATACCATTTTGGAGGCTGGTCTAGCGACTTGTTTTGGAAATTACTTGCTCTCTCAAAAACCATTCTTAACTTATTATCATACAATATTGCAGTAGCAATGAAGTGCAAAATAAACGAGCATCCTGAGTGCTATTCCAGAGTCTTTTCAGAGGAACACATATGGTACTCTTACTCATGCTGTACAGTATCCTCTTGCTACAGAAGAGCTGTTCCCACTGGAATAAATCAGAGTACTACCAAATATTGAATTTAACATCTAACTACTGCCCTACGCAAGCCTATTGTTACTTATAAAAGTCCTCAAGCAAATGTGTAAAATTTTGTTGAGAAACAAAAATCAATAGTCTAAATCTACTCTTACATTAGCATATTCATAGAATTACATTTAGAAATTTTATAAAAATTATCAGATTTCAGAATGGTAACCTGATATACCTGTTTTATCCGTTAGTAAATAAACTAATCGTCCCAACTCTTCAGGTATGGTGCTAGTTCGAACAACTGTTCCAGGAATATTGTCATCTTTCATAATCATCCACCCATAGGCTGCCTTACCCATGTCCAAGTTGACACGTAAACTGCAAAGGAAATTTATACCATAATCAGTGTGAGTATTAGCAAAGTAAAAATGATAACCATAAAAATAACACCAGAAGTTCTTTTTAGTATATCTGAAAAAAGAAAGATCTTAAATCTATGTGTGCCAAAATTTTGGAAGAATGCTTTTTTTATGTGTTTGTAGAGTACATTTCACAGGCTTCACCCCAGACTTTTAGAAGATATGGCAATACCAACAAATGCAGTATCATGCATTTTGCATGACACAGATTCCAACACCTTGTGAAGACTCTTGACATAATTACATTATACTCTTATGCAGAGGGATAACGTGTAGCAAGAACAGATTCAGCAAGAACAGATTCAAGTCAGTTTTTATCTACTAAAAAATGCAAACACCACCTATGTTCTCTTTATGATGTGAAATTACAAATATATTTGTACCTTTTCAAGTCACTGGTGGTTTTTTGTTTTTTAAAAAACAACCAACAACGTTATTTCTTTAGGATAGTACAACAATTTTTGTCAATTCCTCTTTCCCAACAAATCAATGATATTTTTGTCCTTCCCAAATTGTAGCTAGAGAGGGTCCATTGTAAAAGGAGAAAAGTGCAAAGCAGCAAAATGCATCCTTGTGATAGCATGTTGGCATGAAGTAATCTTTGGGCCACTCTCTAACAGAAAAAATGCAATTTGTACCAAGTTTTACTGATTATACATAGAAGTCCAAAATCAAAATATGTTTTTCCAGTTCACTCTGTGCATTCGTTTTTAAATATTTCCATGTCTTCATCATACAAGAACTAAGAAACATCTTGTATTCCCATGCTACAATAAAAGAGTCTTCATTCATTTAATCACATTAATCTTCCCCATAATAACATGCTCCAACACAAAACTCTATCCACCTTGTTCTAAACCATTAAAATGCTACTTTCCTCTGGCTATTTACCATGTTTCTGCTGCCATGTCAGAGGAGCAGTGACTAAGAAAAAGGCATGTGTTGATTTCTCTTGACTCTGCTCCAACAGAAGTACTGAAAAGACAGGCAGGACAGTAGCTACATAAACTGCTGAGGTCACTTGGTCTGTTCAGCCTGGAGAAGGGGAGACTGAGGGGAGACCTCATCATAGTCTATAATTGCTCATAAGGGGAAGAGGAGGGGCAAACACTGATCTCTTCTCTGTGATGACCAGTGACAGGCTCTGAGGGAATGGCCTGGTTTGTGTAAGGGGATGTTTGAATATTAGAAAAAGGTTCTTCACCTAAAGGATGGCTAGGCACTGGCACAGGCTCCCCAAGGAAGCTGTCACAACACCAAGCCTGACAGAGTTCAAGGTGTGTTTGGACAACGCTCTCAGGCACATGGTGTGACTCTTGAGGATGGTCCTGTGCAGGACCAGAAGTTGGACTCGATGATCCTTATGAGTCCCTTCCAATTCAGCATATTCTGTGATTCTGCAAACTATTTGTAGCTAAGTTGCTAGCACAAGAGTCCCAAGTTAAGCAGCAGGTTTACAGGAATGTAACTCTTAGAACTGTTCAAAGGTACCTATCAAGGTCAAAATACTGCTAATGCACTTCAGAGATTTTTGTAACTGACATCATCCTGACTTAACTACAGAACAAAAAGAGCAGCTACCAGGAGTTTTTATCTGTCCTCTTGGAATCACAGCAACAGATTGTGGATTACCTGAGGAAACGGTGGAGGGAGCAGTGAGTCACAATCTGCACTATCCCACAAAGAAGAGATGCATTTAATTAGAATTGTGAGAGCATCTGAAATTGTGACACAGACTGAAAAAAAGTTTATTCTACATCCCCTACCTCCTGAATTTGTACAGCAGAAGACAAAACATGTTGCAGCAGAAAAGAAACATATGTTTTAGATACAAGATTTACCATTTAGGATGGTATGTTATGCTTTAACTACATCTTTATTTTCCCACCAAAATCTTCATCATCTGAAAATTATCCTTCTCTGTGGTGATATACCCCAATTAGTCCTGCAATACTTTCCCTAATTTCATCTGTCTTCAGACATGCAAATACATGAACCAAAAGGAGAGACAACAGGAGGACTCTACAGATTCTTTTTACTGAAAATGCTACAGTATAGTGAGAAAAATACTGAAAGTAACTAGCCTGACACTGCTTAACTACAGTTCTACCCTATCTTACTCAATCCAGAGCCAGTACTGTGCAAACTGCATTCTTATTATGCTTGTCTGTTAACTTTCAGAACGAATATAAAGACCAAAGCAACAACAGGTCACATTGAAACCAAAGGAACAGCAAAAGATTTACTCCTCTTGGGGATGCAGACCTGCTAGTTAGCCAGTCAAGTACAAAGGATGATGTCTAACTTGACAAGAGAAACACGAGCACACTTAGTTAATTTAAAAACAAATGGACATTTCCTCTAGCCACGAGCAAGTGGATTAACTGAATGATGAAAGCTGCTCACCACCCCACTTCAAAGAGGCATTGATGCTATCTACCAAGACAGAAATTCTGAGATGGAAACTCTATTTAAGCACTTCAGTCTCAGGTACATGGCACACACATGGCTGCTCTACCAATGGAGATCTGCAGCTGCTCAGATATGAAAAACTGTGCTTCAGTAAGATAAAATCAGAAAATTCTCTCAATGCTAAAGTGCATCTTTACTTGCACCTTTTATAAGTATGTGTATCACCTGGCTTTGACATCCTAAACACTCCACGCATTTAACTATAATATACTTGAATATAATTTAAAGGTAAGGAAAACAGAGAAAAGAAAACAAGACTCCAACTTCTCTTGCTGAGCAGTGAGAAGAAATCCATATTTCAAAGTATTATGGCATTTTAGGAATTACTCTAACTTTCCAGCATGCACTGCTAAGTAGAAGAGAATGTACCCCCTTTATGCTGATGGACTAATAGCTGGCACTGCTGGTCTGTAGAGAAATAATGTCTCCCCAATGACTAGGAGAGTCCAAGACAGCTTTCTGGCACACAGAAAGATATTGGGAACATGCTTGAATTGTTAAGATGAATAAAGAATTACATGGGAATAAAAATGAGTGCCAGAGATTAATTTTTTAGTACTAATTCTAAAATTCGTACCCGGTATCCTTTTCTGACTTCCTTCACTTAATGTTTTTTGTCTTAGAGGAAATCTTTATCTTTGAAATCATTGTAGCTATTGCTTAGCACATTATGGAGATGCAATAGTAAAAATGCTGATGGCCTATTAATAGTGAGTTTGCTTTTGAAACTAGAAACCTCTCCAACAGAGCTTCACAGGAATGGATAAAAATAAATCACTGAAAAGTCCAAGAATTTTTACATAATAAAACAAGGAGACACTAAGCTTACTCAAAATAAAGCTACTTTCAGTGCCTCATAATATTAGCTATCATTTCTCATAATTTCTTTCCAGACTTTAGGAAACCTCATTATATAAACAAAACATTTTAAATTCACCAGTTTTCAAATCCTTCTCAATTTAATCCAAATTAACAAACTTCAAACACATCAGTTATTCATGAAAACACACAGAACAGCATCCAATGTAGCATTAGCAACTGTTACATTAGTAATACTAATTTTTAGCAAGCCAATTAACATGCAATATTTAGGCAGAGTATGTTAATATAGGAATTTGAAGGCTGTTGCAGAGAATGAGCATATTTAGCAAACACAGTGATATGTTTCTTTTCTCTCCACCTCAGCACTAGTTACCCTAGAGCAGGCAATCCTAAGGCAATTTTTATCCAACTTGGGGATTTATTCCATTAAGAGCCAGGGTTTCTCTTCAATTCAGCTTCAGGACAACATTTCAGAATCCACACTGCTTTAAGTACATGTTAAAAACGAATAGTTCTGCTCTTATTCCCTCAAAAACAACACCAGTGTTTTAGATTAAACATTCCTATTTACAGGACTTCTAAATGTCTTTTTTTTTTTTTTTTGTCACAAATTGTAATGATGTAATGACACCTTCTAAAGGTGTCTGATTTGTTGTTTTTTTTTTTTTTTTTTCAAAAGGACAAATTTGCCAATAAGCAAGGGCCTTCACTGAGAAAGTTTGACAAATACATTTAGAAACTCCAGTAACATTCTACCATTCATGACTCAGTGAAAAGCACTCAAGACCTAATGAAGTTAGCAAGGACAATTTTGTGAACAAAGTGATATTGTCTCAAATAAGTTTTGTCTGATTTTGACTAAAAAATTAGATAGTAGATTTCTTTCCTAACTTCCTGAGCAGTTCTGTATATGTAAGAATTTTGTAACCAAAACACCAGAGCACTGCCAGAACTCTAGATACAGTCTGAGTACACAAAGTGGTATCTACTTTCTAAAATAAATGAGGTAATTGAGATTGAGTCTTATTTTCTGGATTTCCTTCTCTATGAAAATGATACTGAAGGTGATATTTGGGTCCCATTATTACCAAAAACTCTACCAAATCCCCTATGGCTACATCCTCTAACCTTCTTAACATATCCCTACTTTCTTGAAACAGCCATAAACTATACACTGATATATACATTATTCAAAATGTAGAAAAAAAATGGAATAGTTTTTAAAATATTGGTCAAGAAACAACCAAAAATATTTTCAATTCAACACACCTGGAAAGTTAAATCTTCACAGAAACTGATTTTTTGGAGCCTAGTAACTGGTATTAACTGGCATTAAACAGATAAAAATAGAAAAAAAGAGAAGTTACTTCATTTAAGCACAATATCATATAAAGATCGAAGCAAATAAAAATCAACCTATAGGTCATCCTTTAATTTCCCCATCTCTCAGATTTTATTTGACAAGTAAAATGGAATATAATATTCCTTTGTGTTTTGTCCACTATACAAATTTTTTTATTTAGCTTTTTTTGCTATCTGTTTGGCACCTCCAAGAAGAGCCTCAGAACTGTATTCCTGTTTGCTTCATAACTGGTCTCACTATTTCTCTTGCACTAATTTTTCTAAATTTTGTTTATTATGTGAGCATATAAAAGAAAATTAAGGAAGGTACACATAGCATTTTGCATGAAACCCTGGGAGTTAATGCAACTTTAAAAGAGACTCAACCCCACACATTTGGAATTAAATATTTGTGGCAAAAAAATGTGTATCAACTCTATATTGCTACAGTGACTGTGGTAGATGCAGTTTTTCAAGGGCCAAATGCCACCCAGATAATTACATGTTGTAACAGATAGACCTTAAAAATCCAGGAGGAAATCTAGGGAATAATTAATGAAAAAAATGATCTGTGAATTTCTTATGGGCTTAAAACACAGAAAAATGCAAAAAACCCCAACCCCACATGTCTGTCAAACAAGCACCTTTGTCCAAGAGATGTAGCATGTGCAGATCAGAGTGACAGTGATCACGTCCTATGAAAAATGTTTGTCATTATCACATTTACCAGCTCAGATGCTGTCCTTCATTAGGCCTCTTATACCAATGTAACAATATTGATATTGGAGGTCCAATACAAATAATATTTAAAACATGGGTTTTTGTATTTTTTTTTGTATATTCTACACAAATTCAGTATTACTTGGTGTAAAACCAGAAAAATAACTTAGAAGCAAATAGACAATGTTGCAAGATTTGAAAGGAGCAAGATTTACTACAATAGATCAGTTTGAAAAATGACTTCTCTTTTAGCCTGATTGTGCTCAGTATTGTGGCCAGTCCTGTTTTGTAAGTATCTGTAATAATGATCAGGACAAGGGGATCTAGCTCCTCCTGAGTAAGTTTGTGGAGGACAGCAAGCTGGGTGGGGGTGTTGATCCACTGGAGGGCAGGAAGGACCTACAGAGGGGTTTGGACAGGCTGTGTCAATGGGCAGAGGCCATTGTATGAGGGTCAGCAAGGACGGCTGCCAGGTCCTGCCCTTGGGTCACAACAACCCCAGGCAGCTCCACAGGCTGGGGACAGACTGGATGGAAAGCTGCCCAGCAGAAAAGGACCTGGGGGTGCTGGTTGGCAGTGATGAACCTGAGCCAGCAGTGCCCAGGTGGCCAAGAAGGCCAATGGCCCTGGCCTGCATCAGCAATAGTGTGGCCAGCAGGAGCAGGGCAGCGATGGTCCTGTACCCACCACTGGTCAGGCTGTGTTTTGAACCCTGTGCTCAGTTTTGAGCCCTTCCCTACAAAAATGCAGCACATTGAGGTGCTGGAGCGTGTCCACAGAAGGGCAACAAAGCTGGGGAAGCTTCTGGAGCACAAGTCCTGTGAGGAGTAGCTGAGGGAGCTGGGGGTGTTCAGCCTGGAGCAAAGGAGGCTCAGGGGTGACCTTATCACTGTACAGCTGCCTTGAAAGAGGGTGTAGCCGGGTGGGGGTCGGTCTCAAAAGGAAACAGCTTCAAGTCACACCAGGGGAACTCTAGATTGGATATTAGGAAAAATTTCCTCACCAGAACTGTTGCCAAGCATTAGAACTAGCTGCCCAGGGAAGTGGTAGAGTCTAGATCTCAGGAGGTATTTTAAAAGACCCACAGATCTGACTAGCACTTAGGGAAATGTTTTAGTGGTGGACTTAGCAGTGCTGGGTTAATAGTTGGCCTTGATGATCTTTTAAGTCTCCTCTAATCTAAATAACTTTTTGATTTTGTGTTTTTTCTGTGTAGCATAAATATCAGACATTTTAAGAGAAGCAAAAAGCTAGCTCAGGCAGTAGTACAGCGCCACACTGGACAGGGTAAGACAGTCCTAGCACAAGAGAGACACACCTTAACTTCTGCTGCAAAATTAATTAGCAAAATGTCATGAAGCATCATATAATGTTTTTCAGTCTCTATAGAGATTGCATTATATATCATTAAATGGTAAAGCACAATACACTAGATGGCTCTTCCACACTGAAACCTTTGCATCATATATCTAATATATATTCTGTCTCTCTGTGTAAGACTTCATATACTGATACTCTCACACCTATAGATTATACAGATAATTTCCAATACAGCAGAAGCTACAGCATGATTGAACACAGCATAGTTGCTTCTGGCTATTAGACAGCCTGCATAGGTATGAGTTCCCTGGATCTCAAGAAAACACAGAAATTAATATCTGTATGATCTGGGATTTGAGAGGTTATTAATGAATTTCAGACATTAGACCTCCTAGCAGTGTTTTCCTCACTGCCCCTGAGAAAAGACTGACATACTTGAAGGATTTGATTTAAGTGCTTCTCTTAAAGACCCTGAAAAAAACCCAGCTGGGAACCATGTAGTGCCCCAAAACTTTACTAAAGTGCAAGGCAGTTCCTTCCAGTCATCTGGGACAGCTTCTTTTGGCAGAACAGCTCAGTGACAAGGAGCCTTGGGGTGTACAAAGGAAAGGACAAGAGACATTTCTGCTTCTGTTCACACTAAAACTAAAGGATCCTTCTAAACTGCTACTAAATATGGAGCCTTGGTGATATACATTTTTAACAGATACCCAATCAATATCTTATAATTTTATGTTAAATCCTCTCCAGTTCTTAATAGCTAAGTAGAAGTACATACAGCTACAAGACTCACATGTCAGTACATGAGGCAGCAATTTCACCAAATGGTTTTTGGCTAATTATCTTTAAAAAATTTCCTGGCTACATTATTTAGTTATTTATTTATTTTTTAAAACTACACCCAAACATACAGAAGACCTCAACACAAAGTGCAACTCACTTTGTCTTTCAAGGTGGTGAAGAAGACTGGATAATGAATTAACATAGTCCACTGGTGATGGACTGTGGGGAATCCAGTTGGTGGGGCAGTGCCATCACTAAGTCTTTTCTTTGGCTTGGGCTTTCTGAACCATTTGCTATAATAGCTCAAGTGAGCTGATAAAGCCATTTTAGTACTCAAGGCCAGGGAAAAGAACAGAGACATTTTGTGACAAGGCTCTCTAACAGCCTTAACATCTTTCCTACACCCATATACACAAACATTGGAATTTCCATCTCAGTAGTAGTTGGTATCTTGCACCCCATACTGATTAAAACCTCTTCTATTCTCTTGCACTTAAAACTCAAAAATCTTCCTCCACCCAGGCTGCTGGCTTTTCATTAGCATGACTGTTATTGCCCTCTGGCCCTTGTCATTCAGAAAGCAGACAATCCAAAAAATACAAGTTGTTCAACAAAAGCACCTTATTAAAAAAGTAAAGGCGACAACACAGACTTAAGAACTTCCACACTGGTATCACAAAGAGCAGCAGCAGGGACACACCTGAGGGCATACACATCCTGCTAGCTTGCTATGTGACAACTGCACTAAGTGATACAGTCTAGTTGGCTAGAGTCAGCTAGGAAAATGCCTAAAAATGCTAAGGAACATGGAAAAACTCAGGTAATGGATGAAGATAATCACAGAGAGATTTACTTTGTTTTGAACAGGACTTGCTTTATACCCTCTTTCCCTGATAAATCTTAAGAAATTAAAATAGCTTGACTTTTTGGGGCAGCAGATTGCCTGTGGAGGCTCCCTGGGCTACGGTTTCTGCATATGGAAAAAGTAAACATCAACGACATAAACACTTTCAAGGGCCAAAAGTTTCTGGAGGTATGGGGCTGTTCAAAACATTTTGTGCACAATGATTCTAACTTACAAACAGTTTAAAGATGGACTGAGCTTCTGATAGCTGTTTATTACTACTTTTCTCCATTTTTCTTGATTCCTTGTACACCACAGAATGTGAGCAATGTTGGAAGTTGATTTTTTGAAGGTGGGGGGTAGGTAAGTGTTGCTTATCAGGGTGGTTTTTATTTTGCTTTGCTGTTGGATTTTTTTTAATAGTTGTTTTTTGTTTATACTTCTAAAGTCTTACATACCCCACAGTAATACCCTGCGCAAAGTGAAGCAACAGTGATCTAGACTAGTATTTAGGATGCAGCTGAAACACAAGGAACCAACTTCTTTCTGAAGCATCTGAAAAGTTTCTCTTCCTACTAATTATAGGGGAGGCTGCACAGAGATCAGTTAAACTCTGCTAACTCTATCATCATCTTCCTGATGATCTTCACCAAACACGTCTAGCCATGAAAAACTATTTTTATTGCATACCTGGAAGTTTCCTTGCTCTGCAAACCAAAAGCCAAACAGAACTGCAAAAAAGCTCCACAATTAGAAACTTCCTGAATTCTCTAAAACTATCAAGCAACACATTTCATGTGTGCCTGAGTCCAGATATGCTTTGCTTCTACCAGTGAATTCTAATCTCTGACATTTCATTTACATCTTTAAGTTCATTATTTCCCCCACATAGCTATTTTTAAAATAATGGGAGGATACAACACCTGGTGCTTCAATGTCATTTGCTTTGTAATTTTCATCTCTGAGTTTACACTCAAAATACAGCCTAAACATTAAGTCATTCCCATGCTTAACATACAGAAGGAAGGAAGGGAAGTGTAGTCAAGTCTGAACACCAGCATGATTGAGTTGTTCATCTTGCTGACAGTGTGGGAAGCAACCCTGTATTTATGAAGTTCCAGTTGCAGAAAATTTGGTAGAGAAACAGATAAATCTCTAGGGAGGAAAGCATTCTGTGATAAATTCCTGTCTGATGAACTAAACCAACCTTATTCTCTAATACTTTTAGTTTTTATATTATCTCTCACAAACAATTGTAAATTGGATTAGATGCAAACTAGAAGTTATTTTTGGAGAAAAGCTATTCCACAAGTCCACTGTAGAACTCTCACATTGAAAATGAGCTGCTCAGTGAAAATGTTTTTTTAATGGCATATGTTGAACTTTCAATATAAAGTAAAATTTACTTACAACACCTATATGGCCTTAATCCTCTTACATCCAGTAACTAAGACAATAAAATGGTTAAAAGTTATCCTTCAGCTAGAAGTGATCCTCTTTTTTCACCTCCCCAGGAAGTTTTAAAGTACATTACATGTCTGAGTAAAATGTAGACTTAAACATTTGAATGGAGGCCTTTTTGCCTCTTCACATGGATAAAATGGGTAAATTGCTTAATACTCAGTAACTGTGTGTGTAATGGTGGGGGGGGTGGGATGGCAATATGATTTAACAGCATCATTCAAGCAGTAAAGGAGTTATGACAGTGACAGTGTTTAGAAAGATATCCCAAAATTGTGGTTCCAGCAGATTTGCCAGAACCTTTTCTTTCAACTTCCCATAGAATCAGTTTCTCTTGCAATACAAAAGTACTATAAAAATAAAGTCCTAAGCATAAAATGTTAAGACAGAGGCTACCTGAGCATCCCATTGGTCAAATATGATACAATTCCTTCACACAGACATGTACTTTAAAAATGTGATCACAGTAACATGTAAGTAATGTAAGCTTAGATTAAAAGGCCTAATGAAATCCTCCTGCTATTTTTCTTTTCTTTACTACGTGAACTTAAATATTGTGTGGATGCCTGAGGGGACAGGTCTTAAATCTAGCTACAGTTTAGATGCTGCTAACTCTGGCTGATCACCGGGCTTACTGAATGATGTATCTCAAACTGAACAGTTCTAAAGAGGATCTAAAATTAACAATTACCCTAATCTAAACACTGGGTATTTTAACAGGAAACTGTATTTCCATTTTGCAAAGGCAATACCCATGCAAAGAAAATAATTCAGTTCAGGGGCAGTGTTCTCACTTCTGTGTCTACAGAAGACTTGATTACACACATGGATATTATTTCGTGTTCCAGTTTATCTGCAATTTGAATATACAGTACTCATGCTTAATGAATTAATTAATTCAGGGCAAGCCTCTACTTGGTTACACGTTAAAACTCCTCTCATTGTAAAAGAGCACTTACATTATTCAGCCATCCAATTTAAATTAATCATTATTGGGGTAAAATGCCTATATTTTAACCAGAGAAATGGAACATTTTAAGTATTTAGGCATTAAAAATAAAATTCCGTAATGTGTCTAGCAGTTCATTAAACTGCATGCTTCCTGAAACCACCTTCTCATATACCTTGTATCCTTATTAATACATTTATGCTAGCAAAGGATTAGATATCCTGATTACTCCAGCAAGATGAACATTATACAAAAAAAATACAACAGTATTGTTTTCTGTACAGTGATCCTTCAAGAATCAGCAGATTTGTTGGCACCTTCTCCTTCAGCTTCCTGATAAGATCAATTTCCTTTGCAATAAGAAGCAAGTATAAATTTCAAGAAAGTCACATACAGTAAAATTAGGCAACTGTGTTTTGCTTTCATTCTTCTACATACCTGATTGGGATGATATAGGAAAACAGGAGGAGGAACCGGAAAAGGTTGCGATACCACGGGCCTACAAATCCTTGCAAAGTGACCATAACCACTGATAGTGCAACTAAAGCCAAAAACAGGGCTTTGGTCAGTTGATTCAGCTCCAGGTCTAGCAAGCCAACCTGGAGGAAGAAAAAGAAATCAAGTTAGTCAGGAGTTTTTCTTACTTTATGCTTCTGCAATGCAAACAATTAGCGATTATTTGCTTTGGTTATTCCTACCTATTAAAAATCCATGCACTTGCAACTATTAACTGAACTTTGATAATTGCATTGATTGTTATTCCTATGTTTGCACACAAAAGATGTTCCCTGGTTTTGTGGCAATAACAATTGCTAGAACCATTGTGAACTGTCCTGGCCAAGCCTTCAAGACTGACACATCCCTTCTCCATTCCTTGTTCTAGGACAGGGACACAGAAGGGCAAGGAGAAAAGATAATTACAGATGAACAAATGAGCAGGGACAATTTTCTTCTGTCATGCTTGCAGCAAAAATACTGGCACGGTGTATTACATTTGTAGGGAGCTCATTGACTCCTAGAAGATCAAATACCTGTTAGATTCCAGAACAAACAGGCACATGGGATGGAGCCTGTGACTTCTTATTCATGTGACAAGTGCACTGCAACTCGTCACTACACTCTCATCCCACTCTGTAAATCTGAACCAATGCACAGAAATGACTTTGAATTGTATAAAGCTTTCACTTATCCAATATAATAATAAAAACAACAATCAAGTGGAATATCCATTTTCAAACCAATATAGTGAAACAGGGCTTCGACTTCACATGAATAAAAAGATATTTGATTTAGAAACATTTTAAGGAAAACATTAGGAGAAGCTATCCTTCACACACTGTTTCTCATGAAAAAAATATATTTAAGCTATGTAACTAAGACTCTCACCATTTCAATAATGTATGATGTAAGCTAAGGTATTTTTACTCCACTTTTTGGGATGGTCTAGTAGTCAGTAAAATATGTGGGAAAATCATGTCAGGAACAGTTTCCTAGGCCCCATCACAGATGCCCCTTTTATCTCCAAGCCTTGCCAGTAAGAGCAGTAAAACATAACACTTCCTTAGATAACAAACAGTCTGCAAAAGAAGCACTTTAAATATAGTTCTTAAAAATTCCAGCAATCTTGCTTACACATGGGCTGTCCCTTCCCTAGAGAATCAGGCAGCTGAAGACCACAGTGGCTGATTTATCAGCTGCATTTAAAAAGCAGCACAACGAGGACAAATATCTTGCAATTTCCGCTGCTTCAACTACTACATAGTTTATGCTTGAATTATTGAGAAAAATAGGTTTTTGGATTAAAATGAAGAAAAATGAAGCCAGGGAAGTAGAGCATGTTTCAAAGCCCAGATCTTTTTGCGTTGACAAAGGCAGCCTAAGTTTCAGGCCTCGCTGAGGATCAGATGAAGTCATTATTCATTCAGTCAGGGAAAAAAGACTCAATTACCTCAACCTAAAGATGCTATCAATGAATGCAAAGTGCATATTTTACTCTATTCATCCAAATCCCATTAAAAAGTGAAAGGAATGATTTAATCTGGCCTTCTAGAGTTGGTCTTTTTTTGTAATAAAATAAAGAATCACTGTCTTGCAATATGCATAACTACTACCTCACACTTTTTTTTCCCCTGCATCATGGTAGTGAAAGCCTATCTCTCCCCTCTCCACCCCCCATAAAAAACCCCACCCCAGAACAGAAATGAATAAAGAGCTTCTTTGGAAAGAATGCCACTTTTAGGACAGAAAAGTTAAATTTAGTCCACTGCACACTGATATGTAGTTAGCTCAAAGCATTATTACCTTTCTAATTGATGAAGACAGATGTGAATTTAAGTTTGGGACCCAAAAAAAAAATGTGTTTGGAGAGCTATTATGACAATAAAAAAGTCAATGCTGAAAAACTTCTCACACTACATATCTTTTGTTCAAGAACACTTGATTTGCCACTAATAATTCTTTTTAATATAGATCATACTATTGGCCATAGTAAATGCCAATGTTTTTCTTTACTACAGTTAAGTGAAGGCAATTGCAAACTTCTGCTTAAGAAGGCACACAAAGAAAGTAAGTTTTATCAGAAATGCATTCTCCATTTCTCAAAAACTAGTTACTCCAATGTACTAAAAGATACTTAATTAGTTTAATTCTGTGCCTTTCCACTTAAATAACTTCTGCAGTCAACTAATGAAATACTGTTGAACTATCCAGATAAATTTCATGTAGAAACACACTAACATTCTCTAAAATTCATCTGAATATTGGAAAAGTGGATAGACTTCATTTTAACTAGACTGTCATTTTACCAAAGCATTTGTAAAATATGCCATCTCACAAAAGCTATTTCTTTTCTTTGGAAAATAGTAACTGGAATAACAATGAAAATATTAGAAATAGATGAATTCAGAATTGGAGTAATTTTGCACGTTTATTGCTATTTCCCATATTAGTAAAACAAATTTTCTTCTACTTGTCATAATATTTGTTCTATTTGAAACAACTTAACAAAATTAAACACACCACTGGAAATTTTAATCTCCAAGGGAAAATTTGTACATAATGTCTAAGAAAACCACAATAGTTTTGCAAAGGGGCTGCTCTGCGATAATGAAAATGAACACAATAATTGCCTGTATAATTTAAAATGCTACTAATGGTAACAACCACAAATCCATTTAGCTCCTCTTTAATTTATGCACAGAGTTTTAAATAGCTAATGGTTCTCAATAAAGTAATGGCTTATACCATCAATTGTCTACTTGTGTGGTAAAAAAGCTGACAAGTTTTTAAAATACTTCATATTTGAATGAGGCAATGATTCAAAGTCTACACTTTACATTTTGGGCCACAAGGTATAATTTATTATCTTATGAGAAAAATCTTAATTTAATTAAAAAGCTGAAAACAACAAGAACTTTTCTGGTTACTGAAATACAATCTGAACAACAATATTGCTTTTCCCACCCTAAATGCTTAACTTTTAGGAAAGGTCATCTTCTGAAGCTATTATTGTAGCAATAGAACAATTCTTTTAGCACTATAAAATGTATATTACTTTGAAAATGAGAACTTTTAAAATGCTAGAATTCTGAAATGCAAAATTTGATAATTAAATGTTATAAAATGGTAAAGATTTCTCAAAATAGTCTAGTGCAGCCATTTTTTATTCAATTACAGTTTAAAGTGCATTAGAAATAATTGGTCATGAATAGCCTTTAAATGCCCTACTTTAATACTATTGAAGTATTAAGGCACAGTCTTAGGACAGACTTCCCCCTGCAACCAAATTCCTCCACAAAGGTAATTATATTTCAGTAATCAGCCTGGTTCTGCACTGCCAAACACTACATTGACGACAATGAAATTTCATGGTATGCATGTTTGAGAGGGACTTGGGTTTTAATTTGCACTGTAAACATAAAAATTTTCTTTCCTATTCTTAATACATACTCTGAAATTAATTTATTAAGCCTTGAATACTAGTCTATTATATACGTTTCCATGAATTGTAGCCTACACTTAGATGTAAAAGGTATGTAATGGTAAATATTAAAAAAGACTAAAATTCAAATAATACATCTTTCAGCTTCAGAATGACAAAAACAAGGTTTGCCTAACAAAAATGATTAGTAGCATTCCATAATTTATAAAAAATTATATATATTCTACTGTACAATCAGCTGCATTTATCCAAACCCCCAAGACTTTCTCCAATAATCTGTTAAACCCTCCCCA
Organism: Haemorhous mexicanus; assembly: GCF_027477595.1. Classification (NCBI taxonomy): domain Eukaryota; kingdom Metazoa; phylum Chordata; class Aves; order Passeriformes; family Fringillidae; genus Haemorhous; species Haemorhous mexicanus. Next base: position 61,501,360 of record NC_082341.1, read on the forward strand.
CAGTCCCTGGAAATAACAGATTACTAATCTGTGTTTAAAGGCTAAATAAAGAGACACATCCTTATCTATCTACCTTAATCTTTGACACTAAAACCACAAAGAGCAACTTTGGAATCTGTAAGTGTTTCTTCTTTCTCAAGTCTCCTATGATTCAAAGTCTTGGCTGCTCAGCAATCCCAGTAACCACATTAAGATAATATAACTATGAATCAAAACAAGTAAATTCAGGTTTAGGAAGCATCTTGCCTTAATTCCCTCTACTCATGCAATAGTCTGCACAAATATGTTTCTCCACAAACCTGACCTGATTAATGTCAAAATTACCAAATCTTGCATACAGTATGGTACTCTGTTTAATCAATATCTTTCTCATTCTTTTAATCAGTACATTCAAAGGTGGGAAAAGCAAAGAAAACACAAAAATACATAAAGTGACCATTTAGTAAAAAAAGTCACCTATCCCTGCTTTTTCTGATATCAATTTTCAAACATAGTCTCATCACTGGTTTAGCTGCAAGAGCAACAATGAAACCTTGAAAACATTTTCTGAAGCACTAAAAACCTTTTACAAGTTTTATTAATTTTAGAATTGAGTAATAATGCAGGGGGAGGACTGGTCTACTTAAGTCCATAAAGCTGAAATAAACTTTACTTATTTAGTCCACTCCATTTGACTTATGCAGAAGTAATTACCAGAAAATAGGTCATTTGATTCCAGTAACATTTTCTGTCTTACCTTTGGCAAAAAAAAATATTCATACTCCATGCAACTGAACCTTTGAGCAAAGTGAAATATTTGGTATCATGTTAATACTGCAGTTTTATGGAACTGAATTATGTAATTTCTACACTGATTGCAACAAATAATTTTAGATATTTAGTGTTAATTGTATCCCCAAAGCAACAAATTACTTCTCTGTATTCTTAGATAAATCAGTCTGTCTCCAACACATAGGCATTGAAAACAGCAGAAATTTTAGAACTCAAAAAGAAATACAGTTCATTGTCCAATGAAACAGAAGCTCAAGTACATTTTTGTAGTGTTTTGATGCATATTTAAAACCAGAAGTTTAACTGCTCTTAAAAGCAGACTACTAGTATTATGTTTTGAAATTACCCGACTTGCCTGGCTTTACTTTAACACACTATTCATAAATTAATATTTATGTGTGTTGAAATAAAGTAATCACTTTGGATGCAGAATTTCCTTTTATAAATAGAAATAGCTATAATTCTCTAAGAAAAAAAAAAAAAAAAAAAGAGGACTCACACTGTTCTTTCTCTCTCTGCCTCATTTATTCATCCATTTTATATTGTTGCCTTTTCCAGACTCATCATCATCTGAGGCTGGATACTCAAACTGAAGCTTGAGAGTCCTCTCCAGGATTTTAGAGGTGCTTAGGTCTCTAGTTGTCTACTGCAATAAAAACTGTAAGTGAGCTATTTCCACAACTGCACTTTGGTAGGGCTCAGCTGTTTGAAGTAAGGCCCTCGTTTTGTCAAATGCTAGTCACAGATTTCATAACCTTCCTAAGTGTGTCTTCTGTTTCAATTGTATCCTTGTTTACCTGAATGCCAGCGATTTACTCTTTTTGTAGTGAAAAATACTGTTTCAAATGATCCCAGCGAGAGAAACTGAACACGACTCATTCCTAATATCCTTCTGACCATAAATCTGGCTTTCGTTAACACTTTTGCGGCTCGGTAAACTACGGTACTGTCTCTAAATATGCTTCAATCCGCTGTTTGTTCTTAGAACGAGTCTTTACGCAGAGCAGGGAAGCCAAGCCGGGGATATTTGGCTTTGGCTCCGGCTTGCCCGAAGGCGGAAAGGGAGGCTGGTGCGGACAGCGCTGCCATGCGCGCTTTGGTCAGCAGAGGGCGCCCGCGCCCGCCTGTGCCGCACGGAGCCTCGCCCGGCAGCCGCGCTGGGCGAGAGGCGCTCGGAGCGAACGGCTCGGCTTTGACACCGCAGCGAGCGCTCACACCGCTCTGCTCCCTCCGCAGCGAAACGCTACACTTCCACACCTTCATACAGTCACAGTCTGGCACCTGAAGGCAGCAGCAGTCAGATGCTGTGCGACCATATGTTCTCCGACTTCGCTACGTATTTGTCACGAACGCAAATTATTAAAACAGCCCCTTGAATTCCGGTATCCATACAGGGACTGTGCTGTATTTCATACTCTCCTCCTATTAAAAGCTACCAGTTGGAAACGTTTTCTCAAGACCACCCATCAATTTAGAATAATTGCTTCAGTAATCTAAGATACTGGAAACTTCAACAACCAAAAACATTCACACAGTGAAACTCTAATTCATCGGGGTTTTTTTCAATTAAAAAAAAAAAATTAGGTACACAGCACAGAAGAAATTTAGAGTTTCTAAGCACTCACAATCCTCCTTATATCTGATCAATATTGCTAAGACATGGAACTCTCAGGGGTGGGGGAAGAGCAGGATTTAAAGGTGCTTGAGTTTACACTGGAACATTAGATTTATATTTCATATGTACCTTTCACATGTGCTTGTTATACCTTCTTTAAGCTCAGCCATCAACAGCTTCAACTCAAGACTTTTCGACGGATGCTGTCATGTACTCAAGTCTTTCAAGGATCAGAATACAGAATAAGCAGCTTTACACATTACACACTATTATTAAAACACTCTCAATGGAGATGGCATTTTTTAAAATCTGAATAGGTTAAAAAACATGATTTACACTCTCAAAGATTAAGATAATTAGCTGTACCAAAATAACTGCAAAATTAGCACAGAGAAAACTGGTTCAAAAATTTTTATTGAGTAAAATTTGTATATATATAAATAAATAAATAAATGCAAAATTTTGAGATATATGTAAAACGAAAATAAATAGCTCAGTAACAGGTACTACTTCCTTCAAGAAAAAAGAATTACAAAAGGGACCTAACAAATTGAGCTAGCTCTTTCATTTGCATAAACATTGGGAATAGTAATATACCTACACTTCAGACCTGTGGCTGAAGTGTACCTGTCAGACATGTGGCTGACTGGTCTAAATAACTTTTTGAAATAGACAACTGCACAAATGTAGTATTTTCATAGCAAGGATTGCATTTGTAGGTTTTACATATGACACAGTATGTGTAATAATATTTCATAAATGGTATGATTACCTTACAGCTTTTTCAAAGACATCTTTGAAATTGAATACTGGAAAACGTATACCTACAGAAATCCAACATTTCTTTACTCCACATTCAAAAGAAGGTGTTAGTAACTATCTCCTCATAGACTATCTAGATTAAGCTATTAGCAGAGATTATTACATTTTGTAATGAGTTTAATCTCACACAGGGCTGGGGTAAGAGAGGTCAGAACTAAGGTTATCAAAACACATGTCAATTTTTCCATTAAGAATATAATTAAATAAATGAAGACAAGAACCCAGAAAGTCTAAGCTTATTTTAAAATTCCACAATTTCATTTTATCTCAAACTGAAAGTAAGCTTTAAAACAGTTGAAAGGATTTGTTTTCCTTCCATCTTGCTAGAGATTAAATTCAGAGGTGCATTTTTAAAATTTCTTTCTAGGTAAATGACACACATTTTATTTTATTACACCTTGTTATTTTAAAAGTTAATGAAAGTTGGAAAAAAACTTCAGTGAGAAACACTGATATATTAAGTTGGTGCTTATGCCACAAAGTAGATGGAAATCAGAGCTGCAACCTTTCCTCATGGAAATGTAAATGAAGTAATACAGTAGATACAACACACAGATTATTAAAGTGACTGACGAAACTTTCAGAAGATGGATGAGCCAATAAATGCAAAAGAATAAATAAAAATTCTTGAATGAAAAATTAAAATTGGCAGTATGCAGTGATTCATTAATTGGTGGAGCATTTCTACAACTTCCCTCCTCCTCTGCTGTGTATACCCACGTCCATCATTAAACCTGTCTCAGCACAGGTCCAGAGACACACACAACCATCCACGTATTCTTGCACAGGAAATCAGGTTAAAAAAATGAACAGCCACACAACACAAAGCATCTCAAAGTTTGTTTCAAAGCATTTAAATCTGAATTCTATTCACAAGGAATATGAATGTATATTTACATAGAATAATATTCAAGAATAGATGGAAAAACATGTGAGAAAGTGAGAAAGGACCTGAGAAAGAGCATTTTGCCTGCACGGAACTTTTGTCTCTGCTGCCAGCTACTCCTGAGTATAAAATCCTCTTAGCCTGCAAACTGAGAAGAAATGTTTCAAAAAGCCTGAGATATATATTGAAAGAAAAACTTGGTTTTATTTTTACTTCAAAAATTAAACAGGAGCTTGAAAGCTGCTCCATACAGTGGGAAATCATCAGTAGTCTCCTAAAAGATTATTAAATGTCAGAATATAAGGAAAAATGCCCGAGAAAGGGGAGTGACCCTTCTTCAAGTCTGAGTAGAAATACCCAAAATAAATCCAGAACAAATGTCCACAACCATTTAAGGGACATAAAAAACAAATTTCCTCAGTGAAGACTTCTAGATAAGATTTGACATGCAACTTCTTACTAATATTATGTAAAAACATCAATTTTCAGACTCAAATAAGTAGAAGAAATTATGACCTGAGCTCTAAAATTTCTAGCTCAACTTCAATGCATTGATGTGTTTACAAATAAAACTGTCCTTCGGAAACAAATATCAAACTTTTTAGATGAGGAATATCAACAAAAAGGTTTTTAGGATGGTTCCTAATTTTTTTTCTTTATACAGTTACATATTATTCATAATCTATATAATGTCTGTGTTACTAGTGCCTCCTGTCCTAAAATAAACAGAAAATATATTTCAAGACAATTAACGGAACATGTTTATTTGAAATTATTCTTGGGATCATACAAACAAATAAGGTTCAGGAATAATATTTTCCAAAATGTTGTCCAAAGAGATCAAAAGTATTTAATTGTCTTTCTAGTCAGATATACAAAAGAGCTGTAAATATGTACAAATGCATATGCATAATACATATTTTGATTTTTGTACTTAATTCCAAATCTGTTTTTACCCACAGAGAGATTAATATTTCAAAAATTCTGCTTTCTTGGCGTTTAAGAGCTGAATTTAATTTTCACAATTCCGCAATCAAGTGGTGCGTGTGTGTGCATGTGTGCAGGATGGTGGTTTTATTAAACAAAGCCTCATCTGAACAACAAAAATTAACTTTATAATATCACTACATTTTTGAGGTTTTTTACATCATTAAATCTATCAGCTGAAATAGCTTTATTTCTATTAAGCAAGCAACAACAACAAAAAAAAAATCTTACCATAAAAGTCAACTCCTTCTTTTTGTGCTTATATTCTTAAAGACATTTTATGAACCACTTCATACTTAATGGTTTGCAAGCAATCCCAACAGTTGGGAATTGTGTGAAAAGTTGCACAGATTGACAGACGAAGTGAAAAGGTCTGTATTAATTTTCCAAATAAAGAAATGCACTGAGTGGTATTTCACTATGATTATACTCCAAAGTACCAATTAGAACGCATATCAGAAACCAGAGCAAGTTGACACTCTACAATAAAGCAAATAATTTCCAGTTGGAGGGGCAGAAAATGTTAATATGCAATGTTCAAGACTACAAGAATCTTTGTAAAAGGAAGTAGCTAATAAGGTTTAATGATGCATGTCAGGAAGCCACAGTATGTAGGGAAACACAGCTGGCTTCATTTTGTAAACTATTTGATATACACATCTTTCTAGTTCACGATTATCAGCTGTGCAAGTGCCACAGGGGACAGTTTAGCCTTCAGATCAGGATATTCTTCTTGTTCTCTAAATTACAAGTAAAATACATTAATATAATATGGTGCTGTAGGCTAGTGCCCTGACTAAAGCTTATCAGCTTACAAAAAAGATTAAAGAACCCTTCTGTAAGATTCAGTTTGAACAATCTCAGCAGAATAAACAGGCTGAAGAATACCGAAATAATAAATATATTTATAATACAAATCTACACACATTTTTGAATGTCAGATTAAACCCTGAAAGTTACTAAAATAAACATGAAATGTCATTTATATTAATTTATATCATTTTATGAGGCATGCACTTCTTTTATTATTAAATTAATATTAATAAAGAAATCATGGGTATTATGGATAGATTGCAGCTATAGAAAGCAGTATGCCTCCTGCTTTACTGCACTCCAAGTTGCTCAGTGACTGCAATATGCAGGTGACAGCAATTAGCAGCAGATGACAGAAGCACTTTGAATTTTTACCAGATGGTAGCTAAGGGTCATTGGAAGCTAGCAGACCTTCCACAAGGAAACTGTTGTGCAGTACAACTATAAAACACTTCAGTGCTTAGAAATAAATTATTCAGGTTCTTAAAGAAAATTGGAATGTCAAAATAGAATATAAAATATTATGCAAGGCATTAAAAGCTCACCTAGTGTTTACAGAATTAAATACATTTAAAAGTAAGACAGTGCATACAGAGCATATCTTAACCTCACAATGGGGAGAGTCATTACAAAACTAGTAGGAACATCAGCTAATGTATCTGCTAAACAATTCAAACCTGTGTCCCAAAGGAGGGGACACATAAACACACTTCTTCAGTGCAAGAGTAAGATACTGACTGAATACATGCTTCAATGCAAGAGGAAAAAAAGGCCAGGGGAAGATTCATATGTGGAATACAACACTTTAATGGATGCCCCTCCACACTTCTACTGTGCCCTTAAAAGTGCTACTTCACAGCTCAAACACAATTAGGTGTATCTCATTTACAAATATTAATTCCCACAACCTCCAAATTTACAAATACACACAAATTTGCTTCAATTTTTTTTAGCTGCAAATTGAGGGTGAGATCCTCTTAGACGGAGCACAGCGCTGCACTAGGTACTGCATGAACTACCTCAACAAACCAAGGAAAGACAAATTGATTTGAGCACAAAGGAGAAAGTAATGATACAGTAATAGCTGAAACAAAACCCCAAAAGTGAGACTTAGAGGTGGACATACAACCAGAGAACCTTTGGGAATTTCAAACATATGTATGGATAAGGTCAATGAAATGGCTACTCCGCTGCTTACAGGGAATCTCTTCTCGTGCACAAAACTGTTAAAAAATCAACCATGCATTCACAAGTTGCAGCCAACAACTTGATAGCAGAGCAGATGAAAGATATATGAGTTGTGATAAAAGTGGCTTTAAAAGGTGACAGGGCTGGATAGGCTAAGGAAGAAGGAACCCATGGAAAAATGTAGGTAAGAGCTGAAGAGGTGAACCAGGATCATCATCTTTTATCATCACAAAATGAGTGCACACTAACCAAGACAGCATTTTCCAAGGTAAACAAGTTGTGACAGATTATTATGTGATAATTTCAGTTGATCAAAGACTTAAACTTCCTTCTTCATAAATGTACTACCTTGCCAGAGAAAAAACAAGCATGCGTAAGATGTGCAAAGGGAGGGAGGGAGGGAGGAAGTGGTGGAAGGAAGGAAGAGAGAGAAAGGGAGGGAGGGAGGGAGGAAAAAAAGAAAAGAAAGAAAAGAAAGAAAAGAAAGAAAAGAAAGAAAAGAAAGAAAAGAAAGAAAAGAAAGAAAAGAAAGAAAAGAAAGAAAAGAAAGAAAAGAAAGAAAAGAAAGAAAAGAAAGAAAAGAAAGAAAAGAAAGAAAAGAAAGAAAAGAAAGAAAAGAAAGAAAAGAAAGAAAAGAAAGAAAAGAAAGAAAAGAAAGAAAAGAAATAGGTGGAACTAGTGAAAGTATTAGACAGACCAGAGTGACAGGGTGGAGAAGCAGAACAAGGCAAGGGGGAAGGTAGTCAGAAGAAAGATGTATTGAATACAAAGCAGAGGACTGGTGCTGGCTGAATCTCTTCCAGAGACCATACATATAGTAGGGAATCACAACAAACTGAATCAAAAAGTTTTTCAACAGTTCTTTCAAAAAACCCAAAATAAACAACTGTCCAACCACTGACAAACTTAGACTAGAAAAAGAGCTCTATGTGATAGGCAGAACAAAAAAAACCAACAAAAAAAGCCCATCCCTCAAACCCAGTAAGCATCAGTAAGAATCTTATTTTCTTTCTTGAGCTGAGTCACAAGTCATCTATCTTTGCTTTTACAAAAAAAAAAACATTTGAGTGGATTCCTTGGAGACTATGAGATTAAGAAAAGATTCCACAATGTCTCCAAATCATAAAAGAAATGACACTGAATGCAGTTTTGTATAAACAGTATTTTGGGATGCATTCCAAAAGATATGATGGGAAGGAAATGAGCTTTAAGAATATGAAAAGCAATCCACTCTTTACAAACTAATCCCCAATCTAAACCACATTATTTTCATCTGGTACTAGCTGGAATGCTGATTTTAATGCTCAGTGTATCACAGGCTTGCTCTCTGAACTGAGGTAAAAAAGAAGGGCAAAGACTGTATTTGTTAAGGTTATGACAAGCTTGTTACTTCAAGCATCTAACACAACCCAGTAAATTATCTTAGTTATGATCACTATGTTCAGCCTACACCAAAACAAATACTATGTTCTGATATGGAGAGAACTTTCCCTCTAGATATCCATCACTGTAGACTAAGATTTCAGGTCACGTGAATCATGCTGGTTTCTGAGCCTCCATTAATTAGAGAAATACATGAGACTTCAGTTGCATGAATTATTGAGTCACACAAAAACCTCAAAATACTTGCTCTACACAAAGAGAAGGCTATCCAATAATAACAGTAAATAATAATTAATGCTTGTAAGCATCCAAATAGAAGTTTTGAAAATTGGATGAGCATCTATTCTAAGAATGCTCTGTAGGTCTTAAACAACCTAGTTTCTAACATTTGTGACATTCCACTTTCATAATAATTGTAAAAAATAATTATCAATATACTTTCAACTTAACCATCACTAAAACTAGTATCTCTATTCTTTCTTATAGAGTTCCTTTCCATATTAGAAAAAATTAGGCTTATTCAGAAAATATGAAAATAATTGCAGAAATAATGAAAATTATGCAAAAGACATTATATAGGCTTTTCCTAATAACAACTAGAGCTCATAAGGACCTTACGCACACCCGACTTTCTACACAGTTGCAGCATCAAGTTTTTGGAACTATACATCAAAGAAATGTGTTTGCATGCATCTTAACTAATGAAAAAATAATTCCAAAAATGAGGTTTCAGATTGCCAATAAAATACACACAATTAAAAAAAAAAAAAAAAAAAACCACAAAAAGTGCTGACTGTGATTGTTCTTATTAACAAACACCAAGTGCACAGAACATAACCCTAATGTAGGAAAATGCACAGCAGTCTCCTTCCACAACATCAGTATTTTAGTTGCCACCACTTTGGCTTGCTCACAGCTAGCAAGGCCTTGCAGGTAGAGCCTTTTGAAAATGGTGCAGTCCTAAGCCATGGGATGAGGTTCCAAGTACCCTCTGAGAGGCCGTGCCCTTTGTCCCTACTCTCATCTCTCAGCAGCTGAATTTTGCCAAGGGCATGGTTGAATTCTGAATGGCAACAAAGCCATAAAGAGCAATGTAAAGGTAGAAGCAAGCTCCCTCAGCTGATTAGCAGCAGTGGAGGCAGCAGCTGAGAGGAAATAGCCAGCAGGGTCTGCCTCTTTGAGAGCTTACTGGGTTATTCCACACAAGCCAAATCAGGGAATCTCCCTTTTGCACTGTCTCCTGTAGAATGACAACACTTCAAATGATTTCTTGATTTTACCATAAATCATTAATTTTAGCTTAGATTGCCCCAGGTAAAATACATGTAATTTCTGGTGAATGAGCTGAATAGTATACTGTTGCTATCCCATAACTTGATCAATTTTAAGAATTGTTCTGACTGTTTTGTGAGGTTAATCTATTTTAATAAATTAATAGAGTACTTCAGAAATTGTATACTCCACCACTGATCCTTCCTTAAACACCAGTGTGAAATGACATTGAACTACTGAGACAAATTCTAACCTACCTATGTTCTAAAAATACTAAGATAAAAAAATCCAAGAAACTTTTTAATGGGAGTCTCTAAAATGGGAAGAGAGATATCACAGAACATCAAGTAACATTCTTGATGAGAATCACCAGAATTTAGGACTCCAAGTTAGACATGGTTTGTGGCTTGCCATTAATATTCTGCCACATATCAATTTTTATCCTTCTACAGCTTTGCAACAGGGAATAAGTTTAACACTGTAGGAATTTTACAGCTGTGAATAAATTATATGGCTTTACAAAATCAGTGGTAGAGTTTGGCATGAACTCTAAAATACACAGTAAACACAGGAGTATACCCAGAGTACAGTAAGAATTCTCTCTCACTACTGAAGAGCCATTCCCTCACTTGTTCTGTATATTGTTGTATAGCAATGACTTTGTTTAGAACTAAACTCTATATTGCTGCCTTTTCCTTGCAGTAGGATTGTAAACAGCGAGTGGCACCAACTGAAAAAGGACAGCGTTTCAACATCCATGTCCCAAGCAGCAGTACCTTAACACAGCACAGCCAAGCTTTTCAGCCTGGTCCTTGAGCAGCATTCAGGCTGAGTGCCTCAGGCACCACACGGCAACACAGTGTACCACACAACTTACATGCTGCCAGGAAAGACCTATCACATGCCTTGGTATAGCAATTGCACAATACGTTTAGTCGTTGGTTTCAGAACAAATAAGAAGTCAGGACATAGGTTATTCTGTAACTTTAACTTGTGAATTGATAGCAGGCCACATCGTGGAACAACTTCTCTAGCTTGGGGATATAACAGCAAATCAGATAAGCAAGTGATGATCTAATTATTTTAGGATGCCAAAGAAAATACATGAGGATCAACTTTAAGGCCACAGGAATCACACAGAAAAACCCATATACACCATGTGTACACAACCCCAAAATTAGTGGATTTTGAAACCTAAGAGTACTGTAAAACTTTCAACTAGGTTGGATGAGAAATGAAATTGAATACCTTAAACTGACCACTCTCATTTCCTGTTTCTTTTGTGGCTCTTCTGCTTTCCCCCCACCCCACCTCCTTTATCTCTTGTGCCTCAGTTTGCCATTTGTAGTACTACCATTTTGTTTCTTTTGAGGAGAACAATGTAAAGAAGAAGAGAATAAAAATATATACACCACTACTTGAAAAGCATTGCTAATGAGGATAAAAAGTGCCCCACCAAGTCTCTGAAAAGAAGCAGCATGCTGTAAATAAAATACATGAGTGCACAAAACACCCCAGCACAACAGACTGCACTAAGTGATTTTTTGTCAACATACACACTCAAGGAAGTCAATCAAGGCTTCCAGTCTTATTGTTTTCTTCTTGTCTTAAAATCATGGAATAAATCTAGCACTCTTCCAGTTTTCTATATATCAAAGAAAATTGAAAACCTCAGCTCCTTTATGTGGAATTATTCTTTTTCCATATTAGTCATCTAAGGATTGAAATTCCCACTTCTACACTCTTGCTATTTCAGTTAATGGTGTTAAAGATAATTATAGTAGGTAGATGTTCTCTCTGTCTCAGAGTAAAGGACACAAAAATTTTGTCTTTGATTTGCCAAAACGCTGCTGACTGCTTCCAAGCATCAACACTCCTACATTCTAATTTTGGAACAACAAAGGTGCCTCCATTGCCATTTAGCCCTTTCTTTCCAAACTTTTAAAGTACCTTCTGTCTTCCTCCTTACCCAACACTGTTCCATCTCTCTTGCTGAGAGACACTAGGCTTTTCAAGGTGCTACACTCCTTCCTTTGCTCAGAGATGTCAGCACATGGAGAGAAAAGCATCAACAACACTACATGATATGTATTTCCCTGTGTCCTCATCCCACAAATTCTCCTGTACACCAAGAAAAGGATTCTCATACTTCATGGGAAGCTGGTAGTTAAGCACTTCCTTGGACAGAAGCTCTGTGTCAGGGGACAAACTAAGCATGTCACCTACATACTACCTGTAGGTGACAGTTTTTTTAGTTTTATCCAATACAAAGAGAAGTTTTTAGGGGGATTAACTACAGCAGACTATACTCCATTAAAAAGTGCTGCACAAACATTTTTCTTATAAATCCCTAACATTTGCCATGAAGAGCCGTGTAACAGTTTTCACTGTTCTGTTCTAACTCTGACCCTTCAGACATACAGCCAGAGAAAACCATTCTTCTCAAACAGACTAGGAACATGAAATTACCAATTTAGTAAAAAAAAAATGCAAGTGAAATTACTGGGCTCTTGCACAACAATGTAGCAGCAGGATAAAGTCAATGCCCTTATGAAGCCCTGAACAGAAATACAAATTGGACTAACAAATGTCAGCCTTTGGGGTAGAAGAGACAACAATGGCTTACTAATGACACTAACAAGATGCTGGACAACCTAATTTATTGTCATGCAAAAAAATGTGTCAAGGCAGAAGAACCATATATTTTGAGTATTGAAATAGCTATGCTGAACAGGGAAATTGGTGAAGTGGCATCAGTTTCTGGGACCACATGAATCTGCTCCAGCCACTCCGTTGCACTTCAAAAAAAGAGTTGGAGGGAGGGTTAGCCTTTTTTTAGCAAATATTTTTCAAAAACCATCCACATAAAAATGGAGAAAGAGCATAGATAAAAGCCTTTTAAACACAGAGAAGTAAATTTGGTCACAAAAAACCAGAAAGAACTTTTTTGGGAGGAGAGAAAGAATGAGAGACTGAGAGAGACTGAGAGAGAGAGAGAGAGAGAGCAGCAAAGTAATTTTGCCTCAGTTTACTAGAATAGCAAGGCCATTTTCAAATAACCAAGGGCAACATATACACACAAAAAGGAAAAAAATACCAATCACCCTTTTGAGATTTTCATATGTTAAAATAACCAAATCAAAACAGCAAACAAGCAACAAAAGCAGGAACCACAAGAGTAGTTAGGTAGTTAACTTTCAGGCTAGTTAAGAATTAGGGTAAAAACAATATTACTATTTTGATGAACACTAAATGGTTACTATGAAGTTTTACTTCTGATGTTAAAATTTAACAGCAGATGTAGAATTCCATAAAATAAGGGGGGAGAAAAAGTATTTTGAATGCTGCTTGTAAGGATTAGCAACATTAAAACTATTTTTATACTAATCTGAAGCACACTAGGCAGATTACATGCTGTAGCTCCTTTAGAGAGGCTACTGATTTCTCAGCAGTTCCATTTAAGATAATTTCTACTAATTTTGATGCATTACTGTGTACATTCTGGGTGTATATATATTGCAAAGTCCAAGAAACTTTAATGTTTCCATCTTAGTACCCAAAATACATTACCTTGAATTTATTTCCATCTCCTGCCAAGGATACTGTAGTTTTTTAACTTCACCCCCAAAAATCTGTTTCCATTGATGGAAACAAGTCACATTTGCAGAAGGGTGGCACCAACATTCTTGCTTTCTATGAAGACTAAAGCTGCAAAAGCAACTCTGAATTTAGATAACAAAAAACTGTTCTGCACTTTAAAGAAGAATGAGAACACTGCAAAATGCCAGACAAAATAAATAAATAACCTTAGTTTGTTAATTTCCCTCTTGGTTAATTAACACCTATAAATGACCTTTAGCATTGACAAGTCCAACTTCATCCAGAAAGCCAAGGTTTAAGAATATCTATCCAAATAGGATTGATTACTGATTACAGCATTGTGAGGAGCACAATTCAATCTGATTTTTTTTTTTCTTTAAAGACTGGAACTGCATTCCTGAGTAAGCTGATGTGACTGCCAATGAGGTAAAATGCAGAGAGTCATTACACTATAATGTTGATGTTACCACTTCCACATTTATCTGAAGCACAGAACATATATCATTTTAGACTGAAATTAAACCTTGCCAGAAATAATTTTTCTTTATATTGTTGGAATTAAAAACATATTGAATTGATCCATTAAGAAAATTCTACACTCTCAATCTTTGTGTTTTTCAGACTGTGTTTGCATCCTTAGGCAATGAAACAATTTTTACAATTGTAATAAAACAAGTAAGCGTTGACTTTAAGTTAAGAAAATTGTTGCTTGAATGACTGAATACTTCAGCAAACACAATAAATCCTTCTAAGTTTAACATACAGATAAATCCCATGCTTGAACAGGTACATAAATTTCACAATTTTTCTTATGCAAGTTTTCCTAAACTTATTTCAGTTTTAGTCTTTGCTGAGCATTTATAGAGCAGGTCTGCATATTTAAATTTTAATATTGGTCCATTCAAAAAGCATCTAGCGTTAAGAAGGCAAATTAAAAATCTACCATTAGAAAAAAAAATTATAATATGAAATACAGCAGTAATGTTATTCTCCAGCAAAAAATATAGCTGTAGCACTTCTCTGTATTTCAATGAAGAGAGTACTGATAAAAGAGTCAGGCCCATGAATTTCTTGCTTATTTCTGGACTTATGAGTTTCAGCTTGACAGTGTAATTTGGAAATCATAGATCTCATTGTTTGCTTTCTCCCAGAGAAAGAGGACACCAGCATTATTGAACTATGTTCCCAACAAGAGTGTATCAACATGTTGTACAGGAAAATCTCTAAAATGTTATTTTTATTTGTCTTCAAAGAGCAGCAGAGAGAGACAATGTGCCATTTAAAACTGGTTTCAAACAGTATTTCAAACAATTCTTTTTTAAAGCAGAAAAGCCTGCAGACTTATTTCCTCTCAAGTTTGCAGCAAGAGCAAAAATGATCAATTTAATTTTAATTTTGTTTCAAGTTGTATGCTAATTTCTTTTTTAAATGTTCAAATCTTTAATCTCTCAAATGTAATACATCTTCTTCTCTCGAAGGCTGTTTTAGACTCCCTTTGCCCTCCTTTTGTGTCCTAATGCTACATACCCTAGCTAACATGTAACCATTACTTTCAAGCTTGAGAAAACACAGGAGGATCCTGGAACACAAAGAGGAGGAATGAACTGAGTACTGTCTACCTTCTGCATGGCTAGCTAGCACAAAATATCCCCTACACACAGCAAGTGTCTCATCATATAGAAGTATGCAAATCAATCTCATCCCATGGTAGAAGATAAAGAGACAGTAAGATTCAGACTGAAAATAAAGGTACAGCTAAAACTACATCTTAAAAATGATGACAACTATTTTTTACAGTGCAGTACTCCATTTTATCACTTACTCAGCTGTGAGAGCTGTAAGTGTTTTCCTGGTTTCAGTTCCCAAATTCATCCTTACTGGCCATGTTACATGTTGGCTATGTCTTTATACATGGTTGTTCAGTTCACAGAGACAAAATCTCCACACCAATACTATTGTTGAAATAGTCACATACAAAAAATTTAATATTTACTAAAAGCCTAATAAATCCCCAGAATCTGTTGAATTTAGGTAATGCATGTTACACTCATGCATACTTCCTTATCAGTTTACTACATTAAATAATTTCATTTCAAACACCTGTGTGAATTCTTTATAGTGAGAAGTTGTTCAGAATTCTTAAGAGAAAGATTCTGTTACTAAAGGGCTCATCTTTGTATCAGGTAGAAGAGAAAATAACCATACACCACAAACATTCTGATTCCATTTTACTCTATTATTTTAAAATGCATGTTACAAAGATTAAAATAATAAAAGGCCATCTTAATCCTCATAATAGTACATATCACCTGTCTCTGTCAATGAGACATTTAAAAGCATCTCTTTATTAGAAACACAAATCAATACACTCAGGGGACTGCAATAACTGCTTCAAGCAATTTGTATTATCATTTCACTCTTGATGTTCCTACTCAGAGCAACTTATTATGAATGGCGTGAAAATGGCAACCTGTCACTGTTGATTTTTTTTTCTAAACGTCTTGCAATAATTTTTTCCTTTCTTAATATAATTATCTTCTTACTAAACACAGGTTTAGGTTGTAAGGTACAGCCCACAGCTGAAGTTCTATTTCTTTAAAAATTGAGAGTGCTCCCCAACTTACATTAGAAACATTACTGATTAAGTGAAGAGCTATTTGCTTTGTTTAGAACTGAAAGAATCTTGTACAGAGGGAAGCACTGAAACCTCTGGTATCTTCTTGAAAGAAAAATCTCTTGAAAATGTTTTAATTGCTTGCAAAAATCCCTGAAAGAGTGTTCTGGGTAGTGACTAGGACATTAGGTATCTTGTTCTACCACCACTGGTAGCCTGAATCAACTTTAGTATTCTGTTATAAACACTCCTTAAAACTACTGTCTACCTTTAGCCAAATACTGTACAGTAAAATAATCTGGGGGAAGTGAAAATTAATATTTACCTGTGAGACAGAATTATAAAGGTCTGAAGATGAACACTGATACTTCCAAGACAAATACCCCCATTACTACCTGTAACAATCCTAGCTAAAGGAAAAATAATTTTATTTTCAAAAGTTGACCGTGGCAGACTGTACCAAAATTTAAGGCAGCAGCACACATGAAACATATCACAGTAAAAACTTTTAGATTTTTGGGTTTAGGTACATCTCTTTTTAAGTTTTCTGAGAACAGAATCTGGCAATTCCACAGTAAGACTAACTTACCTTATTTTTTGGATTGGATGTGTTCATTACGCTTCGTGTTTCCTTGCCTGTGTAAATAACAACACCAATTACAGTTCCTGAAAAACAAACAAAACCCAGAGGTGTCAAGTAAATGAGAGAAAATGTTCCCAAATTAAAACTTGCACTAATTTAGTTCCTTAAATAAATCAATTGTATGAAGAAAATCCCAACATTTCTGTATAACCCTGTGAGTGCTGATTTTCATTTTGAAGAATTTTTGAATTATTCAAAATGAAGAATTATTTTAACTTCTGCAATAAACATCCGTAAAGATGATCACATGCTTTCCTTCTTTTTAATGGAAATAATACTTCCAATGGAACTGGTTAGAAACTTGTATTTGAATTTGAAATTTCCTCCAACTGTTTTCAGAAGTTAGGACAGCATAAATAACTGCAGAGTGAATAAAAAATGAGTAAAGTGGTGCTGAACATATCACACCCCAACTGCTTGCTACCTCTGCCATCTATAATGAAGTAAAATCTGGTTCAGCCAATTAATTACTTTGATAGAATGCTATACAGAAATATTATCTTCATTAGCTTACAAACATTTTAATTTTGAAATTATTTTTAGTCAATTTTTACAGCATAGTATAGGAAAATTTGGCTTCAGCATCACTAAATTAATTTTTATATTAAAAAAACCTATTCTTTTATTAATATGTCACATAACACTTTCTAGCATAAAAAACTCCCCTTATTTCTATTACTTCATAAGGTAACCTGAAATGGCTTTATGGCAATACAACCAATAACGTGATTTTTTTGGTGGTCACTATGATATGAAGAAATTATAAACATAACTATTCAAAAACTGCCTACTCAGAAAACTTTAAAAAAAGTAGAAGTGTTACCTGTTTGTCTGACATTAACTTAATTTGTCTTTGGCAATTAGAACCGCAATTAAGATCTGCTACTACTACTCTTGCAGTGTAACAAGTTGTAAAAAATTTAAGAAACTCCCAAAGACAAAAATGATGATAGTGAAAGATGATTGCATTAAAGATGTCTGCATTTACTCAAAAATAAGAATCCTGGTTTAACCCCAGGCAACTAAGTTTTATGCAGCTGTTCACCCACTTCCTCCCCAGAGCACCAACAACAGGATGGTGAGGAGAACAAGGAAAAAAAAATTAAAAAGAAAACAAAACCAACAAAACCAAAAAAATGTCATCACAACTCATGGACTGAGATAAGAATGGTTTAATGATTGAAACAAAGTAAACATAACAACAGTGGTAGTAATACTTGTGATAATATTAATGATTATAAATATTGTAATGAGGAGAAAAAACCCCAAAAAACAAAAATCAAAACCAACCAACCAAACACCAAACCCCACCTCCCCCCAAAAGAAAAAGACCCAAGTGAAGCAAGTGATGCATAGTACCATTACTCATGCCCACTGATTAATGCCCAGGCCACCCCAAAATTCCCTCCAATAGTCACTAATCCATAATTTCTGAACCCTTTCTACTGTCTCCAACCAATGTCCACATATCCCTTTGGGGCACTTTATTTTGGAGTGATCCTGAGCTGACCTGTGTCCAATAGCCAGAACGAATTGGACAATATGCTGCAGGGAATCTCCTCCTGCACACTCCAGCAAGCTCTGCCTTCACAGCTATTTTGTTCAGTAGAAGTTGGGGAGGACTCTATATTCCACATGGCACATTTCTACAAAGCTTTGCCTGGCTGCTGCAGCTCAGAAAAATACTGTCCTACTCATCTCATATTTTGTTCCTTGAAAAGTTGGTTTCAAAGGTGAAAGTCAGATAAATTCCATTTTGACTACTGAACTTAGAGCAGAATTTTGGTTAGATCTGACTAAACTGCTGTTTATAACAAGTTGTTGATCTTAGATTTAAACTTTCTGGCATTAGCACAGTATCAGTGGTAATTAAGTGTTCCTTAGATCTGAAGTAGTTTGGTGTAGGGAACTCCATCTGTAGTTTCATTGTTGTCCCATAGTGGTTGCAGCAGGGACAGTTCTGGTATCCAATAACATGAACTGAATCCAATCTGGGATTTCCAGAAGCACAGCTGCACTGCAAGCCTCAGCTTATTAAAAGCACCAACTCACGTATTTTTATGTACAGGACCTCTGCAAACTGGCTCTCCTACACTGGGCAATCACTGATAGGTATGGGTGGAGTGCTTAATGACAGGGGGAGAAGTTAGGACATACCACTAGAACAAATGTGGACCTAGAAAAAAAAGAAAAGCAGACTTGTGGTAGCCAGGCATACTCTGAATCCAGTGTGTGATCATACCAATTTTGGTATCTCCCAAGCATATATCTTCACTGTGTGAACCATATAAAAACTAGGGTGTGCTCAAATTAATTAAAGTTGTAGGTAGAAGCTGGCAGAAAATACCACTTTTGACAGCTGTGCATTTATATAAATTGTTCTGATTTTATCTAAAGTGACTTTCACAAGACTGACATCTGCCAAAATGATGATGCAATTTCATTAATACAAATCTTCTCTTAATAGGTATCTCAGCAGGTTTCTCAGAAAGCTGCATTATCTTGTTCAGCATTTGAACCACACTGATCATTACCATAAGTGGAGAACAAAAAGCTGAAGTCCATACTGTAGCGGACTTTTTGAGGCTTTTTAAAATTTAACTGCTAACTTTCCTGTCTCCCTTTCTGAAATGAAACCTATCGAAGCTTTCAATAAGCACAAACACCACAGTCATTGATGCCACAAGCACAAGTGATCTGAAAGATAAGTAATTTAATTGAAGATAAACTAAGAGGTTTTCAGAATACTCAGTGGTTTAAGTTACTTGCTAATATTTAGAAGTGTTTCTCCAGGGACAGTAGTTTTGCAAGTTTTCACTAACCAAAATTTCCTTTCCTTCAGGCACTGTTATTAATTCCACAGTGATAATACAGGTATTAAGAATGACAGAGACTCTGTGCCTTACTGTTACTTTTTAAAAACCTGCTAGAATACTGCCTGTAAGCGAAACAGTGAGAATATTTTTTCCTACCTTACTTATTAAAGAATAACTAAAGGATGACTGCATGCTTTGGACTTGAGAAAAAGGCTTTTGATTTCCATCCCTGCCAGAGGCTTCCAGTGTGATCCGGGTACATTAAGCTTTGTCCTTTTTAGGGTTAGGATAAGCATCACAGACACTCAGCAGGTCTCTGTTAGAGCTTTACAGCAAAGGGCAAAAACCCCTGCAGATTGGATATCAGTAAGAATCTCCATTTAGATATCTAAACTATCAGTTTTGAAACTGGGTATATATTTAGGTGTAGTAAAATGGATTCCTCTTCCCCCTCCCATTTAGCTTATTGCTCTTCTATGGGGTAAAGAGACAAACTAAATCCAGGGAAAGTAAATGCCTTCCAAATGTACAAATTTGATTAACCTCACTCTTCTGAACACTATACTTTGATATAAAAAATGACATGGAATAGTTTATTCTTGAGTTGTTTGGAATTACACAATTTTGTTGAATCAATGTTTTGGTTCCCAAAATTCATGAAGAAAACAAAAAAGTCTTAAATTATAGCAAATACTTTTCTTGTCACTTCTACTGCTCTGGCAATAGGTGCTTTTTTTTCTCTGTAGAATCCATTATTGTAGTATTCTGATATTCTCATGAGCTTTGGTAATCTGTATTCAAGATGCAGTTGATAAGATTTCTTGAAACCGTTATACACTTAAATTTACTGTTACTGATCTGTGAAATAATTGATTTGTGGTCTCTCTCTTCTGGAACTATCATGGCATCAGCAACTAGAGCTCAAGTTTTCTGAGGTATTCCCCATATAATTCCCCAAGCACTTTTGCCAGCCTAACCTTGACCCTCTCTATCACCTTGACAAATAGCAATGGCATGTATCCTGGACATAGTGGGCTATCCTACCTGATGCAATGTGGTTTTTGTAATATGTCAAAGAGTACTATCAGGAAATTCAACATCTATTAATCACTGTGAGGAGAACCCCCTCACCCAAAAATTGTTCTGTATGTCCTATATAAAACCATTTTAAAAATTAAATAAGGCTTTGCATCTGCAACTGAGGTACATTTTCCTTTCCTGGGTGTCAGTGATGTAGCTCTCTCCGCTCCTGAGACTGACACCATCAGTCAGTAATATGTCAAGATAATAGTGCTAGGTTGACCCAGAACACTTTGTAACAACCTACAAGGGGTTGGAAAGGGTCTAACAGGGTCCCAATAAGTCACACATTTGCTTAGCTTAGTAACAGATGATGTCTAGGCTGCTTAGAGAGCACTGGAGGGAGCAGCATTTCAAGCTAGACATTATTAAAGACTGTCATACTGAAGAGTCTTAGGGTAAATGAAGGGATGTACAGGAAATATTGCATGGCAGAACTGTACCCTCCACTACCTGGACTCAGGCCTCAAATCCCCTTTCTTGAACCAAAGTGGAATATAATAGAATTATTAGGATTGCACACAGACGTCATAGACTTTTTCAGTGAAAAATGTGTGTAACTGAACTGTGAATCCAGACAGTGAGGACACTGAAATCACATACAAGTGTGGGTGAGGTAGCTGTCTACAGAATAGGAAAACGGCACACTTTCACACACTTCAGGCCGTTTATTCTTCTGTTTTCATGGAATCTTAGTGTCACTTACCTATAGAAGCTGTGCACAAGCATATCCTTCCACTAGATTTTTCAGATATAATTAAGGGCTGTGACTGACTATTAGGGGAGAGAATGCAGAGGCACCTGCAAACTTGTGTAGGCAGAGTCCACCTTTGATATCCTTCCACAGCAGGTTTAAGCAAGTCAGCTTATTTATGTTTATAATGCAGTCAGACAGTGACCAGCATTTTTATTAAGATTTTCAGTTGTCACAAATCTTGGAAATTCAATTATGAAACCTACTTAAAAAAAACCTCAAGCAAATTTAATTAGCTCAGCATCAAGTGTTCTAACTTAGTTATGTCCATTCAACTTGGAACTGAGATGGAAACAACTGAATGATACATCAGTTATCAACCAGATCTAGAACATCTGAATTTTAACAATTTGCTAGATGTTTTACCTTATGGTCTTCCTCATGACTATATGCACAGTGTACCTCTAAGATCTTATAAATGTCTTATTAGATAAGCAACAGACTGAAGGAAATAATTTCCTAGCTTTTGCTGAAGGGCTAATCCTATCAAATGCTAAAATTACATCCACATAGTTTCTGAGTAATTCTTAAGATCTGGATTTTTGCCCTACAGGACAATGAGTACTTACATGAGAGAAGCACACTACCATGGTATTAAATTGCAGTTAATACGTGAAATGAGGTAAGCAAAATGAATGATACACCAAAGGTTGGATATAATTAATGTCACAAAATCAGTTACTGAAGGAAATAATTTTTTTGTCTGGTACCTAAATTCAAGGTAACTTCTGTATGCACACCACGGCACTATTTTTCATTTCTTGATCACATTATTTTTCCCTTCAGAAGGGATTGCAGTCTTGAAGAGCCATTCAATATTTTTTACTTTGTATTGTTCAGTGAGTTTGCCCTTAGTCTGCCTTAAAGTCTTATTCCACTATTAAAAACTATGTCCCATCAAGAGAATTATCTTTTCCTATGTTTCTCCACTGCCATCATTAATAATGAGCTAAAGTCCTTCATAAATAATTAAACTTTCACAAGACCCCTCAGAAGTAAAAACCTCAAACTTATCCTAAGGTATAAATTTTGAGGAGAACTGTTTCCATTAATATAGGTGCCAAATTTAGATAGCAGATCAAGAGCAATCAGTCAATAGCTACACTTCTAAACAAAATCATCTACCATGGAAATGAAAACATGAACAGCTTTCAATTAAAATTCAAATGTACTGATTCAGAATTAAAGAATTTGCAACTGCATACTCTTTGCAGTTTTCTTCCACACATAGATTTGAGGAAAAGGAAACTCAAACCAAGTTTAGACAGCATTGAAATTTATAATTCATGAGAAGCATCTTTTTATACAAACTTAAAGATCTTGGCTACCTAAGTTAAAAACCTAACTGAGGACAACTTTAGGCATCATCCATTTGACCAAACAGTTTTAGAGAGAATAATTTTCCAGTGCAATCAAACCAAAAAACACTAAGAATCAAAGAACATGACTATCTTTTCAGCACTTGGGAAAGGAGTGCTCAGTCACAGACTTCTTTGCTACCTCCTCAGAATTCATCTTTTCCCTACATCCTTCCAGCAGGCTCCTCACTGATGTAAGAAGTCTTCATGGTATGGACTAACTTTACAATTTTGCTGGAGATTCTTTTACTTTCTTCCCATTTCTTGGCTGTTCCCAGTAGTTCCAATTCCCCATCTTAAATCCTAGTTCTCTTTAGAAATCATGCTCTCTCAATTCCTTATTCTCAGTCTTCATGCAGAAGAATAACACAGCCTTTTTCTTACATAGAGCAAAAATGAAAGAAAATAAATTTCTGTTCTAAAAACTAAAAAGTTACAATGGCTTAAAGTCTGAATAGAGCATCTAAGTATTAATGTGTACTCATGTATAATATCTGGGACATACATGAAACAGCCATAATATTTAGATCTCAGTATTTTAAAATTACCTAACTTTGAAACTTATCTACTCTCTCTGAAACTTATCTACTCTCTCTCATTGCCTAATAGAAGATACTAATCACAGAGTATACATAGAAGAAAAACTCCTAAAAAATGCAAAACCACCCTTGCTTTTCAGCAGGGAAAAACATTCACTGTGAATGAATAGAGCACCTTACAACTTAAAGTTTTAATTTAATCAAAAAGGTCAGTGACGTCAGTGGGCTACAAGGGACTGTATTACTGCAAGACCAACATTTAAGTTAAAAAACCCCCAAAGCTATTAAGGAGGATTAAAAATGTATGAAAATATTTTGAGCAGCATGATAAAACAAATGGGAAGGCAGAAAAGCAACAGTTTAATAGCCTGGAAGATAAAAGTATTTTACAATGTGAAATATTAATGGCTTTTGAAAAATAAGGATGCATTTCCTTGGAAGTATTTAGATACATTAGCAGCTTTGTATTGCAGCACTTACCCGAAGCAACAACAGTGCTTGCCCATAATGTATTTTCTATGCTTAGGCTTTCATGAACTGCAGGATCACTGTCTTCCTGTTAATAATAAGAACAGCTAATAAGTGAATCAGCATTACAAGTTAAGAACCATGTCATACCATCTGAATAACTGACACAGGATGCTTGCATCCTTGTATCAATCACTGTATAATAGCATTCATTGCACATACACAGATGCAAAACACTGTCTAAAAAGTGAAATAATGTTTGAAGTTCATATTACTTCTATCCAATCATTCTAAAGGAACTAGTCAAAAGTATTTTAAATGTAACATTTTCTTTCCCTCAGATGTATCAAACTGCAAAACAGTATGTTACAGCATGCAGTTAAAGTGAGTAATGAACACTAACTCCCAAAAATTAACACCCTGTTCTGTATTTGAATCATGTATAATTCATACAGTAAGATATGGTCATCATCATTTTGCACCTGATTAACATCATATAAACTTCAGGGAAAAATATTGCAACTTTTAAAATGAAATGCAGGCTTGTATTATCTTACCACATGCTTAAAAAATATATACTCCTAAGGAAAAAACTTCCAATAGAACACTGCTTCCATGATCACTTTAAACATCCCCTTTTTTCCTCCCCTCTCTCCTCCCAAGCAATAATGATCTGCAGATTGTAAACAGACAATCTCTCATAATCAATTTGGAGCATGTACAGATTTGTTGCTCATTAGCAGCTGTGAAATGTGCTGTTTACAACTAAAGGAAACTTTAGGAGGTAGGATAATCAAGTGTATTTGATCAAATTACAGATTGTCGCTAAACATTTTGCAAGAAAGGGGAGATGACTTATTTATCAAAGTACACAATAAATTCCACATATTGTCAATAATCAAAACCTACACCCATTTTTCATCTCTATTTTGAAACAACCACCAAGCACAGGATGAGCTGCACAGAAATTTCTGTTTCTAAAAAAAGAAAAATCTCCAATTAAACACATAACTTTTTGTGCATAGATCAAGAGATCCCAATATAGCAAGGAAACTGCAGTTCTTACTCTCCTAAGTGAGGAAAAATTGTTATTTATTTAAAAGGCATGGAGAACCATTCTGTCAAAAACAGAGGGGAAGAGAGGGAGATATGGAATTAGCCCTAATAAGAAAACCACCAATTTTGAATCAAGACGTATATTCTGATGATCTTGGGATTAGCTCAGTTTGGCATGGTGCTAATTATGCCAAGGTTATGGCTTCAATCCCCATTAAAAGTCACTCACTAAGATTTGGACTTGATGATCATTGCGTGTCCCTTACAATTCAGAATATTCTGTGAAAAATCATTAATGTTCTATAAGATTAGCCTTAAATTAAGAAAAAGGAGAATTATTTTTTGATTCTTACCTCAGGAATTATTACTGCAAGAATTATTTGTTATACTCCTACATCTTAATGCTTAGATTCCTGGTCTGATTTACAATTGTTCCCAAATTATTTGGGTTCTGTGATTAGTTCTTGTGTTTATTCCAAACAGAAAGTAAAAATAACTGGAAAATGTTAAAACAGAGCAATAAGGGAGGTCAACATAGCTTCTCTACTAGATATGACTAAATAACCCTGACTTCTAATGGAGAATATCACAGACATCTATGAAACAAGCACCTAAAAAGGGAGGATAGGTGCTGCTTATTTTTACCAAAGAAGAAAGAAGTCATAAAGTCAACAAAATTGAAACAACAGGCAATCATTCTTAAATATGTACTTAGCCTGTATAACTTCCTCCAATTTCAATATTCAAAGGTTACACACGTTCAAGGGTGAACTGGGTAAGTTTAGAGAAGGAAAATTCATTGCAAGTTATTTACAGAAAACAGATCTAACTCCGGAAATATCCCACATCTTGTGTTAAGAAACAGGTGGCTCTTTTGAGGAGGAACTACTGTATCCTTACTCTCGTTGCATTCTGCTTCCCAGCACTCTGCTTCTGGCTATTGTCAAGAACAGGATACTAAGCCAGGTAAATCCTTTGTTCTCCCTTATTCTTCAGTTAGCAGATTGTAAGACTGAATTGTGAAACTCTTCCATATTACAAGAAGAAATCAAAAGCCCTGCAATGATTGTGGAGAGCTGACAACAGGGTTAGGAAAAAGTCACTTGTTCAATGTCTAAGACTGCTACAAGATTTAGTGAAATACCTTCTTTTAGGTCATTCAAAATAGGAAAACATCAAATGAGCTCTCTCTGTCCACTCATGCTCATCCACAGAAGGGTCTGCCAATCCCTCATCTTCTGCTCATTTCATTATGATACTTTCATGTCATTATGCCCTCACCTAACATTTTCAGCTTTCTACAGTTCAATCCATTTCCAAAATATTACACCTTCCATGCCCAATCAGATGATGGTTTACCCTTATTTTTCTTTTGTCCTAAGTTACTCAAATGAAAAATACAAGGTGCATTTAAGGGTTATGAGTTTAGCTATTTCACACTATTTTTATTTGTACTTCTAGAGAGATAGAAGGGATGGATGAAGCAGGGAAGGACAAGAACTGCAATTCCTGAGTAAGACCAGACCTGTGTTAAAGGAGATATTACTGCAAATTTTCTGACACTAACAGAACAATGTATGTTTTGGGTTAAATGAAATCCATCACTTTTTCTCATAGCAGAAATTTGACATACAAGGGCTTCTTTGTCCAGCTGACAAAGTTTCCACTTAAGGTCTGCTGGGTTGAATTTCATTTTGCAGCTGTATGTTTCTTGGTCTTTGAGTTCTAAATTAAGTTCATTACCAGAATAGTGGAGTTCAGTATTATATTCAAGCTTCATATTCAGGCTCAGTTTTTTAATCTGTGAGCAGCATTGATCATAGAGGTTTAAATTGTCTATAGTTGCTTTTCAGAAATTAGTCTGTAGCTCTTGCATGTGCAGTGAGAAAGGAAAGATGATCAGTGAAATAAAAATTGAATACAACCCATTTTCAGTCCTTTCATCATTAATTTCATAAAGTCCTTTCATGAATTCATAATACAGCTGACAAAGAACATGACAAATTTCAAGGAGTCATTCTAAAATTTTCAAAGCTATAATTTTTTAGATTTTTTTGTAAATAACAAGTGAGGTCTTTGAGACAAAATCCCTAATCCTTGAGTGAACCAGTGTACAACTTCTATTTGACCTTTTCTATCTCTGTTCCTGAATCACAGGATGCAGTACAACAACCACCATCAACTTTTGTAGGAAAGTGGAATACACATTAATTTACTTGAATCACTGAAAGAGATTCCTTCCCCAACCCAACCCCACAGTTAATTTTTCTGGCTATGTTCCTTTTACTGGCATGTGTTTTGGACAGGGTCAGATTAGGTTCTATACACATTAGCTCCCTAGTCAGGCTGTCTGTATAGTTGTTACTGCTGGCATAAAGGAAGGGGAGTCAAAAGGATTTGCAAAACATAATGCCATTCTCTTCAGAGACAACATAAAAGTAAGCCAGATTGAAGTGAACACAACCATTGCTTCCAAACAGGTAATTCTTTAATAAACACGAATGAAAAAAGTGACTTAATGTTCTCTCTACTAAAATGCAAGGCATATCCAAGAAAACATTGGTATAATTAGCATCAGGCCAGAGATTCTACTCATTAATGAATAAAGCTACACACACCAGGTTTTACATCAGGGTAGGTTTATTTTAAGCATCAAACAAGATGCTATATTGTAAAAAATTATATATATTATACAACATAGTTCTGTACCATATGAAAAGTAAAAGATTATTGAAGTAGTTGAACCAAACTCAATGGCATTTGTTTTCTAAGATTGCTATTAGAATGTAAAAAAATAAGATCTATTGCCAAAGTAAATGAAGAGACTATGGGAACAGAACAGAGCTGCAATATAGAAGAAATAAAAGGAAAATATTCTTAAGGGAATAGTGAAAGTAACCCCCAAATTTAAACAAAAAATAGCCAAAGTTAAAAGCAAGAGAGACTCTCCAAGATCCTATACAGAAGTAAGCAAAAGTTAAATAATACTGGCTATGCCAATACACACTGGTGTAATGCTCTAGAATACTCTTTAGGCTCCAACCAGTAAAAGTTGGGTTAAGAAGTATGGTTACTTTGTATTGTCTTTTAACAGATTTTCAGCATTAAATAAAATTGCTCCCTCATTTATCAAGCCTACAGAGGAGCATCAGACAGAAGAAAAACTCTAGCAGTTATATCTGTTTACATCCTTGTTCTGTACACCACTATTTAAAAATAAGCTCAGCAAAGACATAGATGATGCTCTCAGAACAAATAAAACTATCTCCTAAATCTCCACAAAACACTAATTTAGCTCACCTATTGTTTTTTGATAGTCTGTCTGGTAAATGTGAAAGGAGGAGAGGAATTAATTTATGCCATTATTCAAGGGCCAGACATGATCATGCAAGGACACACACTCCTGACTGCATTTCCAAAATCTATGGTGAACAATGGAAAAACACACCAAAATCTATGGAGAACAATGGAAAACAGCTTCATGTGAAGCTAGCAGATATCACTAGAGTACAGCAAAGCTTTTATGCCTCCTGACATGATTATGCAGGTGTTCTATGAAATATATCTTCTGTCAGCTCCCAGGTTTTTTGTGGATAGATTTGTACTTAGACCTTGCATGCTCATAAAAACTCCAGCACTGAGCTCCCAAGTTTCTGGTTTGTTTTATGGACACATACTTTTTGAAATTATCTAAGTTTGTCTTTTACATTGTTAGTACTCTGTCTCCATAATGGGGGGAAAAAAGAAAAAGAAAAATCAATGTGCTATTACCCTGTCAACCTACCCTTGCAAGAATTCTTTGAACATCAATGCTTAAGTAAAAAAAATGTATGCATTAGCATCACTAAGCACACTAATTTTTTTTGCTTTAACATAAAATAGAAATTAGATGCAAGAACTGATTTATTGTAAGAAGCAAGGGCTCACAGCAAAAGCAGAAAGATAAATCAGTAAACAAGTGTCCTAAAACAGCATTTCACAATGCAGAAGGTACACCACTAACAAAACCCAACCTTTGAAAAATCTCTAGTGTGATTCACTGTGAATCAAATTTGAGGGCAATGCCCTTAGATACTTTAAACTGAACACAGAAGTTCAGTTTAAACTATCCTTGCACTGAAGCACCCAAAAAACCCCGCCATATATGCAATCCTGAAACCACAAAATGCGCCAGTTATTTACACACACGAGGATATTTGAATCATACAGCTCCTATGACATGTACAAACAACCCACAACACAAATTACTGTGATGATTTCCCAATGTCTCAATTACTTATTCCAGAGTTGTTAAAAAGATTCCAAAGAATTCAAGATATATGTAGGAAAGTACACACTTAGCCACTGAGAGAAATAATATGAATTTACAGCTGTTAATAGAAGTTTCATTTGGACAATTGGTCAATACAAGGTTTAAGTAAACACTGTTGGTTACTGCTTTAGAAGGTGTGAACAAACGACATTTACTTTGTAGGCAGCATGGACTATGGAACTGGTATAAATTGGTCTTAGAGAGCCAGCAACTGCAGTATCTCATTCATCAGTGTATTTACAATTGTGAACTGGAATTCCAATTACAAAACAAAATCTATTACCAATTTGAGTCATGGGGAAAAAACCCTTCTCTTTACCTTCCCAGCAGTTAATTCTCTCAAATTATTTTAGAAACAAACCATCAAGAGGAATGAGTCTAACACCGCTGAGTTTGGCTGAAACAAACAGAACAATCACTATATTTGCTAACATAGTGCTACAAAACTGTAAATCTATTTAAAAAAAAAGATTTACTACCTATTAGGACACTGCTTTAAAAGATCAACTTTAGCAGGCCACCTTTTGAAAACAACAGAAACAAGACATAGATATTATTGCATTGTTATTTTCATAATTAGTTTTGAATATAATTATCTGTGTTGAAGAGATTCAATACAAAGCCCCCATGAGTAGCTTTAAGCTTTTTTTACATTTTGAGAAAACTGAACTTTGGAAGTACAGCAGAAATGCTGTTAAACAAGGCACACTTTTATTGCACATAAACTAGCAGATGCATTGTCTCAGGCTACTGCTATTATTCAACTTGTCAGTTTTTGACATATATGAACAATATATCAGATGCCTGGAAACAGTATACTGATCAGAGAGTTTCACATAAAAAGATTAAAGTGATGTCAATCAACAAACATTCAACTCTCCAATTCAGATTTTTCAGATATTCTCTATGCATTAGTTTTCTGCCATACATGTGTTACAGGTTATTTTTTATATGAAGTATTGCCATGGCAGGAACATATGAAAAAATACTGCTGCAAAGCCAAATAAAAATCTGGTATAAAGTTGACACTACATGTAGGACTGAGGTATTAAAGAGGAAAGTAGAACATGTATTTACATGGACTACTTACCCGTGTGAAAGTACCCTCAAAACTGTGGATATCCAGCTGTGGCTTCTGAGCATAAACATAAGCATTGATTGAAAAGAGATCCTGTAAAACAGAATAATGTATTTACTATTACTTAAATATAATCATTTATGTTGAAGACCTGGTAAAGATTCCAGTTTATGACCCCCACCAACCCACCCCAAACTAAGATCACACAACTTTTACCCAACTAAGAAACATGGTGTTATTTTCCAGTACATCTTGCTATATAGAGGAATCCCTTTCAAGTTGATATCCTTAATGTGTTGATAGTTCAAAAACTAAACTGTTTTACATTTATGAGTTAGATATTTTTATCTAATTTCTTTTACCAGCCCCATTTTAATTATTAATAGTGTAATCTTACAATATTTTCCAGGTATTTGTCCTTTTCAAAATAAAGTGGGGGAGGGAGAAGGGTTGATTTGTTTGTTGGTTGGGTTTTTTAATGAAACAGGAAAAAAATATTTTTCCAACAAGGACAAAGCCAACTGAATACAAAAGGCAACAATGAAATGGATTTCAGTTCTCTTGAATGCTCCAGCACCCCAGTGAAAACCCCACAAGAAAACCCTACCAGCTTCAGGAAAGCCTGACTACATCAACAGGGTTACTCAAATCTTTAAACTCAGGGATACATCAAAACTAGTCTGATAAGATTTGGTCTAATATATGTGGTACCACTACTCATGACAGCAAACAATCCACAAATGTTCCTAGCCTAAAACTAAGAAGAACAGGAAACACCTGTCGCAGTGAGGGAGGCTCGGTGACACTTCAATGTGAGAATCAGCAAGCTTCGTTTATTGATTAGAGCATCAGACATTTAAGCACAACACGTAACAAGCTCATGCATATTCTGTAAGCTAAGCAGTCTATTGGTTATTCTTACTTCCTCATTCTTTACAACTTACATCTCCCTTTTCTCATGCTCTGCTCTCGGCTACAGCACCTTTGTTATCATAATACAGCTATACTCAAGGGCACAGCGTCTTCACAAACACCTAAGACAGTATGGTAGCAGCTTCTATGAACAGATGGCAGCATACTATAAACAAAAGAAAAAAAAAACCCTAAGAAATCTGATGATTGTTAGATCTTAAGAGTTGTCCCTAGAGGCCCAGGGAGGTTCACCTTAAAATTCTGAAACAATTATTTCATCAAGTAAAACATCCACCTTCCACAGCAAAAATACTACAGACTAAAACCGCGATAGAAAGGAATTTTTCAATCACAAAAGCAAATTTTTGGTGCTTTTTAGGTGATAAGAACCAACAGCAGCAAAGGGATTTCATGAGCATTCATGCATGAATACACAACGGTCCCATTTCTACTCTGGAGAGAAGCAGATGCTTGATACCAACTCCCAGTCAATCTAGGAATTCCAGCCTCTGATCAAATGCAAGGCTGTACACCTTCCCACTCTGTGTAGCACCTCATTATTTGGGTTATCTCCATTCCTTACTACCAGATGAATCTTGCAAAAGGCTAATCAAACACCATCTCTGGGGACTAAATCACATGGGTACAATACCCTGTTCATGCTAGCTAGAATGTGCTGCCTTTCAAAACAGAATTAATTTTACAGCCTCTTTCATGGACATATAAACGACACCTTGGCTCAAATGCTACTTTGAAAAGTAGGCCATTATTTTTTCCCCATAATTTTCAATGTAAGAATGTTTCACAATTTGAACAGTAAAAAAAATAACTAAAAGTGCAATTGTCTGCCTGTGTTAATGTCTTAAAGCCCAACATATTTATATCCTTTATTATCTCTGATACAATGGCTAGGTTGATAAATATCACTATGCTTTTGCTTTTCGTTATCAAAATGAATGCTTTCTTAAAATCTAGTGTACATTTATGAAATATCTTTGACTTTAGTTTAAAAATGTGTAGCTCTACAAATAATAAATTGTGTTTATATTCTGCAGACAAGAAATCTCTCATAGCTTCCAAAAAACACACACACTTTAAGCATTTCATATGCTTTTTAAAACATGAATGAAATCTCAACACTGAATCTCACAACTTATCTTTATCTTAAACCTCTAGACATTTATTGAAGTCTATCACACAAAGTTCATTCATTGCACTCTTGTTCTTCCAACCTACTTTCAACAAGTTCACGAGAAATAATTCATATGAAACTAATACACATGTGGTGTCCTATATCTTCATCATTCACTTCTCTCCAATCTGTTATCACCTACAATTTAGCTAATCTAAGCTATTATATGCTTTATTATGCAAAGAAAAATAAAGAGTCTCTCAGTAGTGGATAACAGAAGAAAACTAATACCACACACATGCTCATATACACAATAAAAACTGCTAGTGAAATGCGTCAACTTCTCTCTTTTCAAAGAACACCTTACTGGGAAGCAAAATTAAAATAAAAGAAAGTAGGAATATCCACTTTTTTTTAAGTGAATTTGTACAGTAATATATTTTCCTTGGTTCTAATCTATTTTTTTCTACTGTGATCTTCTCCTTTGTTTCATCTCAAATGTAAAAATTTCTGTCTACCTATCTACACTCCTTTGGTGTCTTTTTATGCTTTAGTTCCCCTTTTTTATTTCAGATTTACCACCTAAATTTGTGTTTTCTTTTTTTTTCTTTTTTGAATTTCAACTGTGAAACAAACTTACTTATCTTTGTGAAAAACTGAGATCTGCACATTATTGGCATTTCCCTGAAATGCTACAAGCTAGAACTGGCATAGTGTTCCAGAAGAGCATGGGGGTTTTTTGTAAAATTAAATAAAAACCTATGCTCTGAGTGAAATCTAGGGTGATATCCCATTGGCATTTCATTCATGAGCAGCAGAAAGACATAAAAGCATAATACTTGAGCTCAGTAGATTTCTGAAGTATTTTTTTCACTATTAGGGTAAAGAAAATTGTTAAAGATTCTTATTTGCTGTAGCCAAGTGTTCTGTACTCCAACTGTACACCATTCTCAGGCCAATAAAATATGGTAGTTTTATAATAAAAGGTAAAAAAAGAAAAACTTGAAGAATGACACAGTTACAGAAGACAAATTTCCTATGAACTCCATTCAACAACCAGCAAAGGTTACGGCAATATAGAGATATTTTTTCACTAAGTGCTGCTTTTCCAGTATGAAAGCTCTTAATTTCTCCTCACAATGTCTTGAAAGAAATTGTGAGGGTGACTTTAACAAGGAAATATCACAATTTGTAAGCAACAGTACATGTAAATATAATTTCTGCTCACTAGGCAAGAAAAAATTACCTTGTTCAGTTATGTCATTGCTTTCCCTTATACAAAAGTAGTGGGAAAGGAAATTACCTTAAACAAAGGATTTGATTCTATTATTTTTAGAAAAGGTAGCTACTTTTTATTAATGATTTAACTAATGGGGGATTTGTGAAACTTAGCTTCAGTAAAGACTTATTTTCATATTAATATATTGAACTGCTGATTCACTGAAGCCAAATAGTTTTACTGATACCTTCAATGGAAACAGTATTCTACATCTAAAATTACATCATTTTTAGGATGTAATAAAGTCAAACGATCTCAGTTATTTTCTTACTCAAGACATAAAAAAATCATTTAGGTGGGGATTGTAACAGTTCTAGATTAAAAAAACTACATGAAAGACTTGAATCTCAAGTAAAATAATATTCTTATATAACAATAGATGAGTTTTTCTTAAAAATTAATATGCATTTAATTATCTCATACTTAAAAAAATAATTGAGAAGAATGCATTTCATTCTTCTACTCTGCAAGTCAGAAAATGACTTTGCGATGGTACAATAATGAAAATGCTCTCTTTTGCATTTCACAATTTAAAAATCGCCACAGTTATCAATAACATAGAAAAATCTCCTCTATTAGGTCAAGGGCAACATTTGTTTACCTTACTTAAAGATCATTAAAATACATTCTTAATCATAACATGTAGTTCATTGCAAATAAAATTGCCTTTGGTTCAATAAAACTAATTAAATGTAAATGGTATTGTTTACTGCCGTATGGATCTTCTGATATAAATCAGCAAGTCACCATTTATTGAAAATTACAGTGACCTCATTGCTGTTAATAAATATAGCTGATCACACAGGCTAGAGAAGAATGCCTCAGAACTTGTGTATTGCCAGAACTGTCCCACCTATAACTATGAAACTGCAAGAAACCTAATCCAGGTGTTACCATATTTGCAGCTCAGCCATCATTAAGGGACTTGCTGAAATTTTAATTCTCTGATCACATTAAGTGCTTTAGAAAGACAACAAAATCTGTACCGATCATCTTGGTGGTATCATCTGCTCTTTAAGAAAAGCTCTGAAGGTCTGCAGGTTTGTTTGTTCTGGGTGCCACAGGGGGTAGGATTACAGTGCTGCTCTGGTGACACGGCTGACAACTCATGCCAACACAAGATACTCACTGTCCTACCCGAAAGGAGGTTGTAGCGAGGTGGGGGTCAGATTCTTCTCCCAGGTAACAAGTGACAGGAGCAGAGGAAATGGCCCCAAGTTGCTCCAGGGGAGGTTTAGATTAGATCTTAGAAAAAATTCCTTCTCAGAAAGGGTGGTCAGGCATTGGAACAGCTTGTCCAGGGAAGTGGTGGAATCACCATCCTGGAAGTGGTCAAAAGGCATGTGGACGTGACACTTGGGTACACAGTTTAGTGGTGAACACAGTGGAGCTGTTCACAGGATTCAACAGTCTTAGAGGTCTTTTCCAACCTTAATGACTATGATTTTACAACTAAAGAAATCAAAATGAGTGACAAATTTATTCTATCCAACACAAGAGCTAACCATAGTCTATTTTACATTCAACTTGCAAAAATCGTATTTTTTAATTATTAAAAATATATTTCTATATGGAAGCATGAACTGTAAGCCTCAGGTTTGAAAGTACACCACAAACATGTGGAGAAGCTACTGTGGCAGGGAAGTGCGATGAGTCTCTGGAGGCCACTGCGGGCAGAGGCTCGCTGGAATAATGTGATCCACCCAGTGACAGCCAGAAACGTCAGCCCGGGGCAGAGAGGGCACAGCCGCAGGGACTGAGCTCCGCTGCCCTGGTTGCCACGGGCTCTGCCTGGGAGAAGCCGCCGGGTGCCGGCTCATCACAAAGCCGTAGGGATTTCACCTCGGGGCCGAGGGCTGTGCCGCCCTGCCGAACTGCCGCAGTGAGCTGGGAGGGCCGGGAGGCGGCAGGGGCGGCCGGGCCCCGCGGTGCTCAGGGCCGGCTTTGGAACCGGAGCGCCGGGAGCGCCGAGCTGCAGGCACGCACCGGCTGCACTGCCGGACACGGCAGCTGGTGGGTCACTGCGTGATCCGCCCGGCATTCTGTACAGGATGGGAACCTGACTGTGTAACTATAATGAAGTAATTCTGGACACTGCCTTTTGACTTCCTATAGGGCCCACATACAAATAATTATAATTATGACCATATTATAAAGCACAAAAATTAAGCTGACAGTAAAATAATTTAATAATGCTATTTTTTTTAGTTTGATATTCATCACTTGCTTAGACCTCCATACTGATCTCTGAAGTTGTCTATCCACAGAGTTTCTTTACATGACTGACACTCCTGCAAATCACTGTAATTTGAGTAAAGGTAAAAACATCTTTGCAGAAATCTAATTATTAATGTGCTTTCCTACAGGAATGGAAATAATATTCTGTGATGGGCACTGAGCACAATTTTTTGTGATGGATATGAGAATCCTTTAAAAACCATTTACATTTGGGTTCATTGGGCTACCACTCCACCAAAGTAAGTCACAGACAGATGGGGCTTGGAGCAAAGCAGATATATGACATAAGCACTGCAAATGGTCAAAGTCTTGCTGGGAGCAGCCATTTAAAATGAGCTCAGTGAAGAACCACCAGGTGTAAGTAGTTTGTCCAAACCCCATAGTAGAATAATTTGGAAGTGTTTCAGTTTAGTTGGCAGGAAATATTACACCCAGTGTCAGTCAGGATGAAATGTCAGCTTATGCAGACAAAGCCTTGTCTAGCACCTGGTAAGCACCAAAAACTGAGTGGTGTGAGAAAGGGCAGAGGCACATCAACTGCTTGTGGCTTTCATATGCTGCTGGTAGCCAGGAAAGGTGCTTTAAGTGGAAGCAGCTCCTGATTAACCACACTTAAAATATGACTCAGGTTATCACCTACAGCTCAAGAGGGAGAGCATAAAGATTTCGCAAGAAGCCCAGATCGGTTAGATGGAGGTTAATAGCCCTAAGTGGAAACAACTAAGGAAGAAATGGTTACTATATTGTACAGTTTTGTACAATATTGTTTCCAAGATTGTTTCCTCTATACTGTTTCCAAGATGCACAAATAATTTCTTGGTGATATCTTGCCTTCTCTCCCCCCTTCACACCCAAAACAAGTACCACCTGAAGTGAACCTTCACATCTGCAGGAAGATGAAGCTACATGTTCCACCATTCAAATGCAGACATCCCAATTTCAATCACTTTTGATTTACTAGTCTAAAAAAATACAATCATTTAGTTCTCCAAATCATACTGAGAGAAATAGCTACTCTCTTTTCATAGTTTAGGAAGGTTTATTAAACCTTATCAAAAATACAACAGAAGACTGAATAAAGAAAAAAGGGTATGGCACTGGAAGCCAAAGATTTTCCCCGCCATGTGCTCAGCCCTCTCACAGTGGAGGTTTTCCCCTTTTCCCCCTCCCAAAGTTCTGTCCATCAACCTTCACTGTCCAGTGGTCTAGATCTCTTCCTCAAACCCTGACTGGAGGTCAGATGTCACCATAGTGACAAGCCAGCCCTCCCAGATGTCCCAACTCCAGCTGTCCCTTGATAACCACGCGAGGGGGTAGCACCATAACTATAAATCTATAAAACTTTTCTTAACCTATATACATGATATTTGTCCATTAATTGTGAGAGTCAATCACTGCATTACTCATCTATCACAATACTGTACAGATTTAACCATAATTTTGCATTATCTCCATAGATGCCTAATGCTTTATTTATCAAGTCTATTGATACTGATAATTTTTTTTAAACAAAGAACATATTATAAAAATTACAAAACAAAAATTTCATGTTCCTCCTAACATGAAAGCTAGACAGGTAATTTCATGCTTTCTTCCTAACAAGAAGCAAGAAACTTTAAACATATATTTGAATTTTTTAGGGGAAAAAGAAAAGTTAATGCAAAGCATTTTTTTTTCTTTTCCAAAGGATAATGCAGAGAAGCCTTTGCACAGTAACTTACTCCAGATTTCATCAGCCTCAATAGATCAAGACTTCTAAGTTCAGAATATCAAAATTATAATCAACAAATAAAACTCTGAGGCAGTGCTTTGCAGAGTATTTGCAAATGCAGTTGGTAATGTTTCATACACGAGTAACTGCTGGAGAAGTACTACTAAATTAAATAAAAAAAAAAATTAAAGCAAGATAGAAAGTTGACTGTATTTTAGTGAAACACATTACATGTGCCCCAAATTTGCATATGATTTTCTTTTAATGAGAAAACAAGAGAAGGCTTTGATTAAATGTTAAAAATGACAGGAGAAGCATTATTACAAACACTAAATTCAATTGCAAGTAATAGAATATTTGTTAAAGTCTGTTCTGGCACCAAAACTCATGACTTGAAGCCTGACTTGGCATCTCTGTCTGGCATGACCAACCTTTGGTTCCAAACCTTGTTCTCAAATCCTTTAAAGTGCATCTGCATGTAACTACTTCTTCCTTCTGTCACTTGTGAAGCCAGTAGTCAGAGAATATGAACACAGGAGAAAACATCTCCTTTTTGCTAGTATGACTGTGGCAGCAACTCTATTTCTGGAAGTGTAACTGCAGAAGTCCTGCTAAGATCCAGCAGATAATCTACAACTTTTGCTATTGAGATGGAATATAAACAATCTTCTTAAGGTGTATTTGCCCTTAATAAAACACCTAAAAGATTTAGTGTCAAAACACCAGAAATTCTGTAGAGGTAAATTTCCACAAGCTTGTCACTTGAGTATGTTTTCAAAGAAGGTCTCCTAATACCAAGCCAACTTGCTGGTATAACAGAAAGCTTTCCCAGTACAAGGGAAACAATTCAGCTTCCTGGTAAAGGAGACTTATATACAATTTTACATCTGCTGTTGTAGGTATGTGTCTATTTTGGATGTGTATATATACATACACACACACCCACACACACACCTGTGTTCCTTTCCATGATTTTAGATCTACTCGTGACATAACACATGTATGCACTA
Source organism: Haemorhous mexicanus (assembly GCF_027477595.1). NCBI lineage: Eukaryota > Metazoa > Chordata > Aves > Passeriformes > Fringillidae > Haemorhous > Haemorhous mexicanus. The sequence continues at coordinate 61,539,697 of NC_082341.1, forward strand.
AAAAAATACCCACATTCAGGCCACTCTTAGAGAGATCTCTGCTTGCAAGAACCGGCACATTGGATCAGAAAGAATGGTGACAACAAAAATCACTTCACCTTCCAGGAGCAGACTATTGTTTCCCAAGCTCACAAGTAAGTGATTAAAGCAATGGTTCCTGAGACAAGAATAATTTGTACTTGCAGTCTAACACTCAGTTGAAAACACTGTGACTTGCTTCTGGAGAGTGTGAATCTTCTTGTGGACAACAATGAGAACCACTAGGTTGAAAGATAAAAATCCAGTTCTGACTCAGTTTCTTCTCAATGCAAAACCAGGAATATTTGCGTCTTATTTATTGTAAAAACTAAGGTTCTGGTAAGAGGTATTTTTCAACATTTACAGTAACTGCAACAATCTTTTGGATAATAGATATAAATGCACACACAGAAGATAACTTAAAAGCAAACAGAATGCTTACCCCCAAAGCTGGCAATCTTTGTGTGCAACTGACAGCAACCTTCAGTTTCCAGTCTGTTTCCCCATCCAGCTGGTCAGTTCGAATGAAACATGAACCTTGAAGTTACAAAGAGATACCGAACTATTATTTCAATTGCAAAAATTCAGTTTGGGTTAAAAACATGTAAGAGTGAAAAAACCACCACTTGCAACCATTTTAAAATAAATGTGCAACATATAAAAGGATTTGTATTTTGGAGTCTCTGAGTGCTCTCTTCCAGGAATGCTTTAGTTATCACACAACTGCACCATTTTTTCTAATAAAATTAGCAATATGTCTGTTTATGAATGGAGGTAACTTCTATTCTACAAATTTCTTCAAAGTTTCTAAACAGGTTTTCAAATATTATCCTCAAGAGATACAACTTCAACTTGAGTTGAAAAAGATTTAATTTCATTTTTTTATGGAATTCTGTAAATATTGTCACTTGTACAATTCCAACACTACAGAATACTGTGATTTTTTAATTCATGCTGGTATGATATCACAAACTTTCATTGCGTATTGTCTCCTGGCTTCTCTGAAAAAAAAAAACCATTAAATCGGTCCTTAACATGGACAGCATTCAAAACAATGTGGATCTGAATGTATTATACTTAAAAGAAGTATTTTTTAATTACCTGCAACTATTGGTGGTCCAAGACTAAAGAAACCTGTCAACACATGCAGAGTACTTAGGATATGAGGGAAACTCAAGATACACACTGATATGCACTGAAGAGAATCAGTGTGCTGTACAGACCGAAGACCAGGATTGAAGAAACAGAAAACTGAGACCACTGCAGAGCCTACCCTTACCCCCATACCTAGTTTGATGGATATCATCAAGTCTGGAGTATTACATACATTACTAATGTAAGATTCAAAAAAGACCACACACAAACACTGCAAATCTATTAAAAATACAAAATTACTGCCTTTCCATTAAGCTTGAAGCCTTTTTAAAAGGTGGTAAAATTTTAGCAACACTCTTCACAACTGCTGCACTAGAGAAGCCGTAAATAATTCTGAAGTAGGAATTACAATTTCCTTTATACTATAGCTAAACAAATGTATACACTATTGTTACTGGGTGCTATGGGTGTGCAAAGAATAGATTTTACAAGTTTTCAATAAATTTTAACAAAAAAACATTTATATAAACACACAACTATTTCCATCTGTATTTCAACCAATCCATTAAAAACTAACAAAGTAGTTTTACCCCTAGAAGCTATGTGGTAGCAATTAAGTGGAAGGAAACACTGCATAGTTTGTCCAGATTTGAGTCTTATTATAGACAAGAAGAGAGTCTGCTAGAATGTGTCAGGGCAGTATGCCAAGAAAGGGTACCTACCAGTGAACATAAATTAAGAGAGAGATTCTTTTATAGGACAAGTGGACCCTGGTGTAAGTAAAGTCTGATAGAACCCAATGTTTTATCCATCAAAGCCTGCAAATTAAGCAGTTTGATGAGCGGTTGCCTGAAAGGACATGCTTGAGAGAAAAGCCGCCTGAAATTCTACCTGACTAAAAGTGGTTTTGCACAACAGACTTCAAAGAATCTTACAAGCTTTCATGCAACAGCTCTATTTATATTAAGTGCATTGTAAATAAACAAATCTTTAAATGTTAATATAGACAGCTCTCAGAAAACATTATCACGGCTAAATGTCACCCAAAGCACAGAGATGCAAGCTGCAAATCTGTGTCTGAAGTTCTTGAAAAGCTGGTTTTAAATTCTTAATAGAATTCTTTATGAATTTTCTTCCAAGAATAAAATACTATAAAGCACTTTTTGAAGAGTCAGCAACATCCATTGTATTATAAAGAAATGTGACGTACCTAGGAACACCTAGAAACACCACAGTATCACTGCATTTTTTGTCCATGGCATGGATGAGCCTACTCTCCATCATACTTTTCCTGTACAAGACATTTCATGGTTCTCTTTACCCTTACTGTCAATGGTTGCTCTCTTGCATCAATTTCATTTAGAATTATACTATAGATCAATGCAGTTCAAGACCAGCGTGGCTGCTGTGAATGGTTGACTGCACATATATTCATTTAATAGAGCTCACACTATGACATGTATTGGCCAGCTGCATTTCCTCTTCACTTCAGCAGTTAATTTCATCAATAACTTATCTCATAGCCTGTTTCCCTTTTATCCAGAAAAAGGGACTGCTTTCTGCCAAGTCAGCTTTCAATAGTGATCACAAAAGCAAAACCGAAACAATACAATCCTCTCCTCCACCTCAAATATTGCAGTAGATTTGACTAAGTAACTTTATTCTCTAAGTTAACCGGGCTTAACTAAACTATAAACATGGAAGATTTTTAAATATGTAATTGGAAAGTATAAAAAAAGAACTCTTCACCCCTACAAAAAACCTTGTTATTTTTGTAAAACTAAATATTCCCCGATGTTTATTGTGTGGAAGTCTCATGTACTTATCCTTTGAGAGGTATTTGAGTCAGCAGTACATAAAACTTCTAAAAATCAATGTCTTTTGAAAAAAATAAGTATTTTATTTTTCCATTTTAAAATGCTTGGAAACATTGCACCCTCCTCCCCCAGTAACAAAATTAAAATCAAAAGGCTCATACAAAAAAGTCGCAACAATTGTGTTACATACTTCAGCAGAATGCTTTAGGACAGTGTGAAAAGTCTCTTACATATCTAACCCAAATATGCCTTGCCAGAAAAAAAAAAACCCAAATCATCTATGCATGTCAGGAGTTGCTATTCCTTCTGAATACAGAAATAACTCTTGAACCTGACAATTATTTTACAGCACACAAGAGTGAATTCTTTTTAAGTTTGTGATGCTTTTAAAAATGAGGCATTTAAGGAAATGCCATTAAGTATTTTAAGTATTTACCAATCAAAAGAAGCTGTTTACAAAAAGAAAATACTAAAAAAAGAAAAAATTAATTACACACTGAACATGAGAAATTTTCATAAGGCTACATATAAAGAAGAATGCCCAAAATTAAAACTTCTACCTTATACAGTGCAGCACTCAGATGCTCATTTCCCACAACTATACAGATCTTCAAAATTAGTAGACAAAGTTGTACATTGTGACCCTCTGACTTATTTCCATCATTCAAGTGAAAATTTTGGAATTATCTGAATTAGAATTCAAGGTTGATTCAAGGAAATTACACTGAACCCATACAGATTATTCATTTATCAAAAGTGGTGCAAACTTCATGAGCACATTTAAACTAATTTACAAGCATGTAATATTTGTTTAGCCTAATCAGTTGAAGACAGGCAGAAATCAACGTAGAGCAAGTGCATGCAAAGTGCTGCCCAAGTAGCAACTAAACTGATTTTTGAAACCATTTCAGTTGAAACTTTGAAACTTAATGCTTAGGAAAGTCCTGGGACTACAATTCTGTTTTGGTTTCACAATTCTGTTTGGTGGTTTAGCAAGAGGTCAATTATTTGAGTTCTGTCCAGAATTTACTCTAAGGTTACTTTTCCAAGGAAAAACTGCACCTCAATACAAAGGATTAAATCATTTTAAGAACTTGAAATAACTATGTAACTTCACATTATAAGGATACACTGATAATTATTAACAGACTTCTTATTTATGTTTTTTGAGATATTATGGATAAAAATATATTTTTAAAGGAAATTTGTGTGCTAGTACAATTTTGAAGAAAAATGTTTACTTCAGTAGCTTTTATGGTGTTTTGAAACAGAGATAAAAAAGCTTATCTATGATGGCACTAATCTAGAGCCATGATATGCCTGGCCTAGATTTGTCAAACAGACTCTGTATTGTTAATACAGAGTAAGCAGGAAGAATTCTACTTAGTGTGTGCTGGACTTAAGGCTTCAATCAGATAATACCTCAAGGATGTGTGCATGCCAAATGCTTTTGGGAATGGTGTACATATGCACATGCAGCAGTCACCTACCTGCCTCTAGGAATCCTGAAGAAAAGGGCCCTGGACAAAAACTCTCAAACTAAATACAGGTCATCCTTTGAAAAAGCTGGGAATATTTTCACCTTAAAAAATGTGCAGAAGAGAGAAAAAAAAAAAAATTCCTCCCCAAAACAGAAAGGGAAGCTCCTTAATCTAGTAAAACACATTATATCATAACCTTTCTCTTAATTAATACTATGCATCATCACCAGATAGCCTAATCTAGTTTTTTTAATACTACCAAACTTGCTAATCACAGTTTATGTATTAATTTCTTTACATGAGGATGTCTTTAAATTCCTGAAATTATAGTAATGTATATGATCTTTTGATAATATCAAACACTTTCATTTTTTTTAAAATACATACTTCAGAATATTAAACACAGTTTTTAAATTAAGCTTCTGAAAACAAGCTATTACTTGGGATGTTACATATTGTCTTAAATGAATTCTAGCTTCCAGGGTTTATTAAGAAAGTCAGTCAGAAAAGAAAATTTGCTGGGTATTAATTAAATTATTTGTTCCTATTTTATTTGATTTGGAAAGGTTGTTCTTTCTGTTAAGCAGAAAAATGGATAAATTCTCCTCAAAACAATTAGCTTAATATTAAGCCTGTTAAACAAGTAGTTTTTATAGAACTTGCACTTAACACAAGAAACCCAAAATTGACGTACTAAAAGCAATTATTTCACAAAAATGAAAATAATTTTTTCTTTGTAAAACTGCATCCCTGATTTTAATAGAAAGCTGTAATGAAAAAAATCATGTTATCCTAATTACATTGAGATTTAATATTTGAAATATGTGGGGAAAGAAAATCTCCACTGCCCTAGAGAAGTTGATTTAGTTTGAAGCAGAACCAAAACTGTGTGCTATTTGTAGCATCTCCTAGATGTTAGATTACATACATTCCTGCATATCATAGACATTTTAATTTCAAAATGGCTTTAGGCAAAGACTGTTCTGTTGTATACTTTTCTTAATAGCCTAATAGTGCCCTTAAATAGCCAGACAGACACAGAATATCCTACCAAGTATGAAAATATGACCCAATGTTCTTTGTTAGGCCGTAAGACACTTGAATAATCCAAGACTGCATAATTGAATCCAATACCTCAAAATGAATTCATCAACTGCTGGAAATTATGAGCAAATCAGACTCTGAAAATGGCGAGCAAAAAGTTTAGGTAGAGTGGCATGATGAAAAGACAGAGCTTCCTCCCTTCCTTCTTGATCATGAAGTCTACTGGCTTTTGTTTAACAAAGAGTAGGTTGGAAAATATGCTAATACCAAAAGCTAAAAAATGCTAATACCTAAAGCTAAAATGTGCTAATACTTGCCTTCTAGGATTGGCCCTGTTTCTGGACAAATAGCAACATGAAAAATTAAGATAGTTTTCTTGACATAACTAAGCTATCCAACTTGTCCTGTATCCAAACTTAATTTTCATTTCCTAACTCTTAGCCTGGAGGAAGGGTCTGAGAAAGCAGTTTTAAGTCATGAGATGAGACACAATAGGATTCTAAATTCAGGGAGAAGAAAACCTGCTAAGGAATAACTTATTCTGACTAGCAGTAAAAAGCAACAAAGTAAATGACACATTATAAAAGGAGTTGCACACTTCTATCCTTCAATATTTCTGCTCTTGCTTTGAGCAATAACTTAGAGCAGATCTTGTCTTTGACTACATCTATTTAATCAGCATTTTACAAATGAAATTATTTTTTTAAATATTTCTATTTTTAGATTTTACAAGTCCATGGAAATCCACAGAGCCTTACCAATCAACCCTCCTATGGTATTTGTTACAACCATCAGTGTAGACAGTAAAGAACAGTGTATAAGAAGTTAATCAACACAGAAGCTCTAAAAACTGTAATGTTCTCTCAAAAAACATTAAAGTCAATAGATTTCTGCTTGCAATTTTTTGCCAATTATCAGCAAGCTTAAAAAGTCAACTTGCCAATAAGCACTATAGTAAACTGATAGGTATATGCCATAGCACACATTTTAATGTTATACAGTAAAGGAGATGCATCAGAGGGAAGCAACTATAATTTAGTTGTATACAGCAGATGTACAGGAATATGCATATTTTACAAGCATAATAAAAGCAAGGCACCCCAGTCTTGAAAAGGTATTGTTTTTTCTCCATAAATGCAGGGTTGAATTCCACACTCGATTACAGATATTGTCAAAAAGCAACCCTATTATGTGTGTACTTCAATTAGTAAAAAAAAATAAATCATAAAAGTAAATAACATTTACTTTCTAAAATATGTAACTGATAAGAATTTCTGTCATTCTTAAACAGAGATAATCCTAAACCATCACTACATGTCTGCGTTCTTCTCAGTCAAATCTAAATAAATAAAATTATGTCTGCCTTCTCTCTCCAGAGCTGTATCCAATGAATTTTTTACAAATGAGAACAACAGCTACAACTAATGCCTTTCAAGCCTCAGCAAAACTGAATTATTAAATCTGTCTGCCTATATCCTATTACAGCCTACTTATGAATACTTGATTTTATTTTGTATAATTGACAACAGTTGTCAGGAAAGGAAGGTTTTAACGGCAATCAAATTAAGATCAACTGGTATAAGTGTCAGAGTGAAGAGCTTGTGTCAAGTGTTGATGAATTAATTGATGGGTCAGTGGGAAACAGGGCATGTGGAACTGCGTTGCCGCTTTATATTTTCTGGCAATATTACCAGCCTCCCTCCTTTAAGTGAAAAAAATTGAAAGTGATGGGTTACTAGAATGTACTCCACAAAAGAAAAACAGACTTTGGCTTTGCACACTTAACACCAGATCATTTACAAACAACTTAATTTTTAAATCATTTATATTACTTAAGTGCCTATGTACATGAAAATTTTAAACTGATGACAAGGTGAATAGCAGCACCAAGATGACATATTGGAGTACAGAGTTTCATTTACTATTCTAATGAGCAGCTTTCAATTATGATGGCTTCTAAGGAGGAACAAAACTGCAAGACACCTGAAACATCCTAAATGTTTAAGCTACATCGCCATTCCAGAAGATGCGCGTGTATGGAAGACTGATTAAATTAGTTTAAAAGCATTCATTTCTCTTAAGACTGGGGAAGAACTGTGTGTACTTGAGATATTTGATCTGAATTAAGAAACCGATGAAGCAATTGATTAATTGGAATTTAAGCCATCAGTCACTGGATCCATGAACAGTTTCATTTACATTCTAAACAATCAGCTGATGGTCTTATAGGATACCATGTATTAATACACAGTCAATATGATACCCCTAGACTCATCACAGCTCCTTATTGACAAGAACTCAGACGTTTTTTAATCCAAGCTTGATCACATTGCATCTTTTTTGAATTGCGGTATTGATTCAGTACGCTTCAGGAATTTTTATCTCTATGAAAACATTATGGAATTTTCAGATATAGCAAACAATGTTCCAAGTTTAAAAAGTCTCCATTCATATTCAAATTCTCAAATTCTGGCTTACTGATTTATATTATTTTGAGATATACAGAAGGATACTCAAAAGCATTAATTTTTCCATTTAACAGGATTTGATGCACCATTATTTGCTCCATTATTCTTCTGATGCATACTAGCAACCTCTTTTTGCAGAAACCCAGTGATACAGAAAAAAGATGGTGTGAATTATTTACATCTTCAGAGTAATGACTAAATCAAAAAGTCTGCCATAGACAATGCTTAGAACACTGAAAAAATTCTCACTTTTCAGATAAAATATGAATACCAACTAAACAGCTCCATGATTTGAGAGCTCTGGAAGCACAGCAGAACTCACTGTCCCCATCAACGCCCCTAATGCACTTATGTATTTCTAAAGACCAGTACCACAAATAAATACATATACATCTCAAAGAAGAGTGCTTGTAGAAGACTTAAGGAATATTTCCTCTTTTGATGAAAGCAGAGCTCACAGAGGAAGTTGAGAAAAGCATATGGCCAAATATACCAGCATCCACTGAGAATATGTTTTGCTTCCAAGATTTTAGCAGCAGCAATAATAATCAACTTGAAGGACAGTCTAACTAAATTAGGGGGAGTAGTAATAAAAGCCTTGGTATCTCATAAAGCTTAAACACAGAAAAGTATGAGTCAAAGGAGTTGACAAAGCCATCAGGGGACAAACAGGCACGTGAAAAACAAGAGGATAAATTTTTAGTTAAAGTTTAGTAGGGAAAAGAAAAATTTCCTTTACTGTTTGGTAACTGGGAAGAAACAAGAGACCCAGCTATGAAGATTTAACACTGGACCTAAAGGATACTTTACAGACAACACGTTATAAACTTCCACACAAGGAATTCTTGAACCCTACTTTTGCAAGAGTAATTTTGTTTTCTCTATTTTCAAACCCTTTGACAACAGCTCTTAATATACACATATTTTTGCCTGACTTGCCCTGCCTCTGACATCTGCTTTGATGATTCTCACCTTCAGTTTCTCTACATCGTTTCCCAAAAAGGGGGAATTGTTTGGGATTTCAGGACATACAGACTGCTACTCAAGCCAAGCCACCAAATCCCCTCAAATTTCTGGGAAAATGCATTATCACTGGCAAATAGGAAGAGGCTCATTTTTGCCTAACACAACACACAGTCTCCTCACACATTAATTTTCTCAATTCTTACTAGTCTTTTTTTTTAAATACAGAAAAAAAATTAAAGTTTTTCATTGCTAATGCTTATTTTGCTGCAAATCTAATGAAACACATGGATTGCAGTAGTCAGACAAGTATGCAGAGAAAATAAAATACCTAGGGAATTGCATATATGATCATATCTTCTAATAATATTTTACTGTGTAATTTTACAGTTCTAATAGAGAGAGTAGAATATTATTTGGAGCCTAATGCCTGCTGAGACCACCTCCTTCCACCACATGACATTCATACTATCTGACTACATTTTAAACAAGTAGCTGATCATGTCAAATCACTAGTACTCAGTGGCTTAAAGCAGATACCAAAACATTTCAAGCCTGAGTTAAATCAAATGCTAAAAACGGAATAGGAACTGAAATAGAGAAACAGATTAAAGTAGTTTGGACAGATTGTTGGCAGCTACTCATGCCCTGAAGATAAACTTTTATCTGGCCGTATGTGCAAAACTTAACTCTAGTCATTTAACATTCTCTATAGCAATAGATTTTCAAAGCATTTTAGTTTCCAGACAGGTAGGTTTTACAACACTTGTTTTCTAAACATAATAGAAAATTCCAGAATGTGTGGCAAATGCAACTCCTTCAGCCTTATTATTCTGCAGTAGCTGGTTTTATGAAGAAATAAAAAGTGACATTAGGTGCACAACAGAATTCCAAACTGACGTTTTCTCCTCTGGTTTGATTTTCAAATATCTGAAGTTCCAGACCAGGCTGGGGCCCAGACAATCAAGTTATTTGTAGAACACTTACTCCTAACTGTCCAGAATAAATAGACAGTACTAGCATCACCTTTATTATATTCTTCCTTGCAGTGAGTTTTGGAGTTTCATTCTTTGACATAAATGTTCTACTAATACTTGTTTTTAAGACCTAAAACCCAGATATTTTAAACAAGTAAGATGTATTTGGGGGCACAATGCTCCCTTTTTGTATAGAAATGCTTAAGAACTCTTTAATGAGCAGACTTTGTTTATGATGGTAGACTCTGGTGTACATCTTTATTGGTTAACTCACAGCTCCTTCCAACAGAAAATCAACTTGCACAAATGATTATTTAAGCCTGTACTTGCTTTGCAGAGTTTATGCTATTTAAATGCTTAGCATTTAAAATAAAAATCACATCTGAGAGTTGTATTGCTACAGAAATGAATTGCTACAAAGCCTCAAAATAAAAATTATTTTCCTGTTTTATTCCCGCATCTTACTTATACCATTGTTGCTAAAGTAATTACAAGCAAAGAATCCTGAAAACTCTTACCTACAAATTTTAATGCAAGGGAGATGACTCTTTTTGCTACAATTCTAAAAAGTATAAACATGTTTGCAGCTAGTATTTTATGCCTGAGTAAATATACCATTTTAAAATAATTTCCTAAGTGGAATTCAAACATTGGTCTATGCAATGGGAAATGTCCAGGGGGACTTTGACAGGCTGGAGAAATGGGCTGATGAGCAAGCACCAGAACAATGTAACAGTGGCCTGAAAAATACTGCAGGTAGCAACTGTGCAACTTGCATTACCTTGTAAAGAATTAAATGTTCTTCAGAAAGGATTGTAAGAATTTTTAAATGATTTTCCATTTCCCTACTGCTTGCATCGCACAGCTGTAGTGGTGGACAGTGTTTTGCCATGTCCACACCAGTAAGTTATTATGTACTGGATTTAAGGACAAACAGTACCAAAATTGGTTTATGACAAAAACATTTGCATGACAGTATGCTTGACAGCAGTGGAACTGATCAGGCACTGAGAGTTGCTCTCTCCAGAGTATCACCTCTACAATTAAAAAAAAAAAACCAAAAACCACAAACCAAAATAAAAAACTGTTTTGTCAATTTCATAGCTGTTGAGAAATCTAAAGTAGCTGAGATATTAAAATAAATTTTAACTTTATTTTACCAGACATCTACGTATACATCTTTTTTATGAACTTTTACAAGTTTGTTAAAAAAGAAATATTTTAATGCAGTACTCTCTCTCTTGGAAAATAAATACTACTTTTCCAGAAGTCGTGGCTGTTACTTTACATGAAATCAAATGTCTAGCAAAAAATTTAATTATATGCAGAAGACATGTGCTAGGTTCAAATACTATGGTCAGGAAAGCAGAAGCAGACCAGGAAAACCACTTCCTGTTCTCCCTTTGGAAGTTCAGTTTCACCAGAAAAGGTGAGAAAAAATCCAGCTCTACTTTTCATATTATCACAAAGCACTCTCTGTGACAAAGAGGAGCTCTGGAACAATCAGAAGGGTTGACTAAGATTAAGCAATTCTTACCCCTGTAAAAAGCAACTAAAGAAAGTCAGTGTCCTACCAGCACTGTGATTAGTCTGTCATAGGCCTAAGTAGTTAGCAGAAACAATCTTTTGCAGACCTAGTGTGTATGGAGCATATCACAAGACCTAAAGCTTTTTACCCCTTGGCTATTCCAGCTGCAGACATAGGCAATTAGTTCCTTTAGCTGTAATTCCATGTACAATGCTATTCTGCCATGCCATCTTTCTCCCAGTAACTTTTGACTTGTGGCCGATTTCAACCTAGTATGGCAGCACAATGGACTCAAAATCAGGAAGTTCCCTGAGCTTTTGTGAAACAAGAGAGGATGAGAGAGCCATATGAACAAAAGAAAAACCAAGCTGCTAACTCCAACAGTTATTTGTTCCAGGACCTAGCAAAAACTGATAGCTAAAAATCAACATTTGCTTAGCTCAGAATTTGCCACTGCATTTGCCAGCTTTTCACCATAAATAATAAGAATCTGGAATTATTAGGGGCATGCAAATAAAGAGCTTGTCTGGAAAAAAAATAAGCTTCATTCATTCTTTTTTGACACTTTGTAGTCACCTTGTAAAGTTTGTATTCCTTTCAGAATTTCACATTTGAAAGTAGAAAGAGTACAAATATTCCAGAAACACCGAGTCTTACAGTCACATGCACCAGATTCTCTGGCAGGACCAGACCCATGCTCAGAGCATGTGTTTCTGTAGGAATACCTGACCTGGATCAGAAGCCAGTCACTGCAGCCAATGTGGAGTGCAAGGATTGTAGCTCAGAGAAGGAAAGGGTTTATCTTTGAAATTTTTCTTGTGTTTTACACACACAGTATCTTTGATATTCCCATAATGAAGTTATTAACACACGCTTCAGCTGGCAGTTTCTGGGGACAAGTATAATGATCTCTGGAATGCCCTGTCTAACCTTTGATTTTTGATTGAGATGGAATATAGACAAATGAAATGTAGAGAACATGCCAAAGAAATTAAAAATGATCCTGAAAGTTTTATTAAGGGCCACTTAAGATCTAGTTTAATTTCATCAAGGGAATTTTGTGTTGGTGTAACAGAGATCTTGTCTACATTTGCATAACAGCTTTACACTAAGGTAGTCAGTTGATTTTGGCATGCTGCCTGCTTATACAGAAAATGAAAATAACCTTTAAACCATCTTTTGCAGCCAGCTCAGCATGAAAATTTCCTTTTATTTGGTGGAAGGCTGACAAATGGGACAAACCATACAAATTGCTTGTCACTTCTGCCATATATAATGAGTAAAATCAAGATTCAGTCATGGATAATCTCCTCCTACCTTTTCAAATACACAGAACTCCAACATATTGCTCCATAAGCTTTTCATGCCTATTTTTTTAAAATTATTTTTATTTATTTTGGAAGTCAATGAAAATCTTTTGGAAACCTCTGTATAACAGGGAGCCAGACAGCAGCAAAGAGTTCACATTTGAGGAATGATTTCCACCTGCTCCATCCCCCTGGGAAGTAATGTTAACTGAAAATACAAACAGCCATCTAGCTGCCTCCATCCATGAAAGAGAGGAATACCAATGTTACAAACTGTCACATGAATACAAAAGAAAGTCCCACCAATATGAGCCTTTAGACTATAACTTCTGTAAAGTCTGATTAATAAACATAGGAAACTTAGAAATTAGATACAGGCACACAACTGGCATCAAGTTATTATATCAGATCTTTGAAGAGATCATTCTACCTAAAAGACAATGCATTCAATAAAGAAAGTGAAAAATACATCTAATAAGAAATTAGTTTTATCAAAATTATCTTGATTCCCCAGAATGCAGCTTCTGCTATGCAGAGTTAAAGATATCCTAGAAAACTGTAAAAATGCATTGAGGGGGAGGGGTGGGGGGGGTAAGTTTCTGGATGAACTTTGTAAGCTGCCTTAGTGATGATGTAGGATACCACAGTGCTGAAAACTACATTAATATGTAATGCAAATATTGAATCTGGAAAACTGTACTTTACCCCAAAAGAAGCTTACAGGGAGGTTTGGATTTTGAGATTAGTTCAAACTCTCTAAAGAGTTCATTACTCTTTAGAGATTTATAGAAAGAAGCTATGGTTAAACTGCTTTATTACACAGAAGATAAAATTACATATAGAACATTAAACCATGCAAAAACTATTTCACAAAGTACTTACAAGTTTCAACTATAAATTAAAGCATAAATCAGTCAAAACTGCAACATCAGGAAGAAACAATTACAGATGTAAGTGTTCACTCTTCAGTCAAAAAACAATTACTGCCATATGCTTGAAGTTTAGGAAATTATTTTTGTGCTGTTTTGCTTTCTTTTTTTTTTTTTTTGTTTTTAAAGAAGTGCAGCACCAATAAAACTAGTTAACCTGTTGCTCGTAAACACAAAATTAGGCTTTTTAATAGATTGGGGTTCTGAGAGGGAATAAAAAGAAAATCCCTGTATCCTGAACCGGAGGGTGGTTAACAAAAATGGAGCTTATATAAGACCACTAGAAGACTTTGACACTCTGGGCCAGTTATAGATGCCCACTGCATGTAATCAGCATTAACAAGACCCAGTAACTGTACAGAAATTTCTTCTTTTAGCAGATATATAGCTCTCCTGGAGTTCCGTAGGCTATCAGAAGTATTTTTGTCTTTTTCAAATGATCTCTACAAATTTAGGCTTTTATCTCAAATTTATGATAGAACTCCAGTGCCACAGTGAAATACTATGTGCCACTAATACAGGGCTTAGCAATATCACAGCCATTAGCTTTGTGAAATTTAGTGCTGTCTGACAAATACCAGACAGTTCTTCAGGATCTGAAGAGAAATGGTAATATAAAGGAGGAAAACTCATTTGAGTTATACACAGGGGCATCCAGTAGTAATTTCTAAAGTTTACAAAACAGCTATAATTTATAGGGTTTCTATAAAGGAGATATTTGTTTCTCAAAGATTAAGAGCACTCCCCTATCACCATGTGAAGAGAAACTGAGCTAACAAGCAGCACTTTTCTTTCTCTCATGCAAGAATATTCCTGGTTTTTTGGCTTTTTTTTTTGACTGACCAAAAAGTCAGTATTATTTGGAAGTAAAAGAACCCAAAAAAGTTATTTCAGGAGTTCAGATCATTGTAATAAATTTTTCCAAATATACTTATTTTAAACACATATTAGGAAGTTCAGATTTGAGTTCTTTCAAATTTAATAACAGAAGAACAATCAGATGACATTTAAAGATACATTGCAAGACAATGATCAGTTGCGAATCATGTCAAAATGTGAAAATATCAAATCATACTAATCAAATGCAGTCTTACAAATCTATTTGCTAAATATTTTTAGCATTTTTAATATTTAAGCCTTTTGTTAAAACACCTCAAAGAACCACTCATGTAGAGAAACATATCTATAGAAGTCTCACGGTCACAGTAAGATTACTCCAAGTTTACAGTCCAAGCATAATGTGTTTGTATGGACTCTCTCCCATTAATCTGATGAAGGTAGAGCTCCATCAATCTATTTAAGCATTTCAAATTGGCCACAATGTACAATCCAAAATTCTACCACAACCACCAACCATGTAATCAATAAGAATTGTGGTTACATTATCATGCAGCCAATGTGAGTTGTGAAAACATACCCGTTTTTTCCGAGGTTCTCAGAAACACCATGTCAGATGGGATTCGTTGATTCTGAGAGAAGAAGAAGAAAGAAAAAAGGTACATTTTTTTTGTAAGTATGAAAAAAAGTGAATTCCAATCAAAAGTCCAGTAAGATCTATCACCAAAAGGTCACACTTGGATTGAAACTCAATTAAAATAGGATTTCTCACAGTACTTTACATTCAGCATTTGCAATTCAGAAATCAATATTTTCGAAAAATTATACCATAAGCAAACAACAGCTAATCCTTTCAGATGTTCTTTATAAGAGAATCATAAATACCTGAAGAAGAGATTAACATTTTCTTGACTGAAAACAGTACTTCAAGTAAAAAATACGTCTATATATAAATATGTAATTGAAATATCTTAAAACACAGTTTCACTGAGCGAAAGTCTGACTTCAGTTAGCACACATAATAGAAAAAAAAAAGATAAATTTAAAATATCTTTCTTGGCACTCAAGTTGCAAATGTTATGTATACCAAGCATTCTTCTCTCTTCCAAACACACACAGGAGAAATAGCAAATTAGGGAACAGCATTTTCCTATTCCACATATGTAAAATTAACAGAATTTCTTCCTCACTAAGACACAGAATGACATGTACAGTCAGATGTACCTGTTCTGTCATTTTCCTTTCCAGCACAGAATTGTGTGTATCAAGTTTTCAATTATTTGTTCATCACAGAAAGGCCAATCTAAGCTTTCAGAGGTTAAACAAAATGAACAATACCAGCCTCCCACAGACATGGTATCTGCTACATGACTACCCGAATCCTCAGCTCTCTTTCCACTTTTTCCCAAGGCATCTATCAGCACCAGTTACACATGGCCAGCACAGGGTTTAGGAATGAAACACCAGAGAAGGCAAAAATAACCAGCATATCAAAATTTGCAAGACACAGGACTGGAAAGGAAAAAAAAAAAAGGTTTTCCATTAATCCAAAGAAACCTTCCCAAAATCAGCATGCCATCACAACAATGCCATTTGGAATAGTGTGATGTGAAGAGATCTGCCAGAATCAACTGCCAGACTATGTGTTATATGGGCTTAGCTTCCAAAATCATGATGTAAACTCTCTGAATCTCTGGGACAACAGTACTTCTCAGCACTCCTTGTAACATACTCTCAGCAACACCAGTTTATAAATGGGACTGGAGGCAATTGTATTCTCTATGGGAAGTTCAGTAAAGAGGGGCCATAAAGGGCTACAGAGAAGGCTACTATCATAAGCAATGATGAAGCTTGAAAAATGAGGAAGTTGGGAAACACTAAAACATAGATGGATGTTTTAGTTTACCTGAGAATTCTACATAGGTAGCAAAAAACCCTGTGCATAACTTAAAATGATGCATTTTCATCCATCAAAATTTCCTGGTTTGCAGCATTTCCCATTTTAACTCTTTATGCTTTTACAAATAAAGCTCACTTTCTTGTATGCCAACAGTATTCACCCTGAAGAGGTTGTTCATCTCTAACTAGTACAGCATTTCTTTGCATCTTGCCTTATAAGAGCTAATAATTAAGGATGTAGTGAAATTTATTATCCACCATGAGCCCAGATTCCAGTAGGAATACCTCATTCAAATTTACAGAAAAAAAATCAACCTTAAACGATATTATTTTGCACCTATTAGAAGGAAAAATGAGAAAAAGGAAAGACAACTTCAAAATTAAATAATTCTGTCCTCAAATGACAATAATAATTAAACAGATATCCAGTCTTAACATAGATTAGCTATACAGTTTTGCAGCTCCCCTGCCAGCTCTGACATAAATCCATTACATGAGCTTCAGGTTACTGACTTCATGCCTACAAACTTCCAATTACTTGTAAACAAACTAAAACACTTCACCAACATCCAAAAATTTTGCAAAAATAACTTTTAAAGGATCTAATACTGAATTAAATAGAAGTTCTGGTAATACAAAGTAGGTACCTACAAGTCACTACCAATTTCCACCAAGGACACATTTCAGTTCACAATTGACTGAATGAAAAAGTAGCCTGGCACAGAGTATCCAAGATTCAGATACTTTATGCCTGACAAAACTGGGCAGAATCATAGCATATCTGAAGTTGAAGGGACCCATAAGGATCACAGAGTCCAACTCCCTGCTGCTTTAAGGACCATCTAAATCATTTGACTAAGAGCAACATCCAGACAGTCCTTGAACTCAAACAGGTTTTGTGTCATGACATGGGAATCCTGTTCCAATGACTGTCCAGCCTCTCAGTGACAAGTCTTTTTTCAGAACTTTCCCTAACACAGCTTCATTCATAGAATCATAGAATGGTTTGGGTTGGAAGGGACCTTAAATATCATCTTGTTCCAATCCTCTGCCATGGGTAGGAACACCTTTCACTAGACCAGGTTGCTCAAAGCCCCATCCAGCCTGATCTTTAAGATTTCTAGGGAGAGGGAATACACAGCTTCTCTCAGCAATCTGTTCCAGTGTCTCACCACCCTCATAGTGAAGAATTTCTGGCTACTCTCTAATCTGTATCTACCCTTTTTCAATTTAAAGCCATAACTCCTTGTACTGTCACTGCATACCGCTGTGATTCCATTTCCTCATGTCCTGATGCTGATCACCAAAGGGTGATCAGCAACTCCTCCCCCTCTGCCCCCCAATAAGAAAGTTATAGACTGTGATCAGATTAGTCATGTGACTATTTTCTCATTTTGATACAAAAAATAGATATTGATTTTGCCTTCTTTTGTGTTCTGTCTTGCTCATTTTTCTTTCCTGTAAAATAATGAAACCTTTTCTGCATAAACATGTCTGAATGTATCTATCCTACCATGTAGGGAAGGCTAGGGACTGACTTGTCTTTAAAGTACTTGAAATTAACATCTTTTTTTATTATCAGATTTTTCATAATTTGGAAGTGGGCAGAAAGACACTACAGGAGTACTAGGTACCAAAAACAGTGTCACTATTATTGCTGACTCTAGAGAGCAAGGATGGCCCTGCAGATACATACCTAGTCACTATAAAAGTGTGACGACATAGAAACAGATGGCAAGTATGCTACAAAAATCTTTACCATCTCATTATGGAGAAAATTAAATTCTGTTGTACATTGTCACAGTCAAACAGCAGCAGTATGTCAATCACGTTAGCCCTCTCATGTCATATTTATCAAAGTAGAACAAGTTAAAATGACAACAGATATAACTTCAATCATTCAGAAACCCATGAAAAAACTACATAATCTCAATTACCATGGAGATTATACCAGAAATGCTTATTAACATATACTGAAATTTGAATATGTAAGCCATGAAAATTACTTGAATATATTGTTTTTCTTATATCTGGGCAGAATTAGAGATCCAGAGAAGGAGGGCTCAATTTATCTCAGTGTTTACAGCTTCCAGATTCGGTCCTAGAAATCTAACTACAGCCAGCCAATGGTCAATACAAGGCAAGTGCTTCCTCAGCTCCAGGGTTCCCATAAGTAACTATGCCATCCAGGAATACCAGCCAGACTGATAAACAAGAAACCCATAAAGACATCTATACTTTCCTGCAACACAGGCTACAATATTCAGTTACAAAATACTCTTCTCATAGCTTTCAAATTACTTTCATATTTTTCTCATGTTATTAACATAAACTTTTCCTATTCCCTAGTCAGTCTTCCCATTCCCCTACACTGTGCATAGCTACAGACCCCTGGAATTCTGCATTTACTGTCCTTCTTTCTCCATGCATGCAATGAACCATGTACTTCTTACATTAACTGAAATACTCCTGCTTGCTTCTGAGTTATAAATAGAACAAGCACTTCCCCGTTGTCTTCCTGGATCTGCATGCTGTGAAACACTGCATGATAGCATTAGCTGCAATCCTTGCAAATACTGGATTAATTTCACTTTACACACAAGATAAAAGTACACAATTTCTACCTTAACAGCTCCAAGAAAAGATCTCAAGGTTTGAAGAAAAAGCATTACTGTTCTCATGCTTTAAATCACTAATATGTATTGTTATTGTTAAATGTTGTCCCATAAATGTGCAGTTATTATTATTAACCAAACATATTGTTGAGTTTTATGCCCTCCTCACATCTTCAAAATGTATTCCAAACAGACAGTAAGGTACAGTATCTAAATAACAATATCTGAACTCAACAACTCATCCTTTCAATTGTCTTATTTAGGAATAACTATGCACATCTGTGCTTCCACTGGAAACTAGAAATGTATCTTAACACAAACCAAGGAGAACATCCAGAAGTAGCATGACTGCTAAAGGCATTTTTCAGCTAACAGATATGAATGTCTTTGAGCTTTTAAAATTAGGCAATGTTTTCATCTGTTCAGGCTTCATCCTGACTAGTAATAGTGCTACATGAAAATTTTCACCTGGAACAATAGATTTATTACTTTAAACTATTTTAAGCATATTACAGTCACTTAAGAAATCCTTTGAAATTAATTAGGACTATTAAAAAAGAGGCAATCACAGGATATTAAAAGTTTAAATCTAGAAAAGCCCTTCACTTAAGTTGTTAGTATTTGTGATGCAGTCACTAGTTAACATATGGATCTTCAGCTCAAGTGAGTCATTAATTTCACTGCAGATGCTGTTGATGCATCTACCAGTCAAATACAATGTTAACTTGTTTCTCTGCCATTAGAGTGAGCAATTGAACATTTCACTCCTGACTGGTTCTTTGGCTTAAGAGTCATACTCTGAAATTGAAAACTGCTTGCTCCAACAAAATACACTCCTCAACAGAACCAGAAAACATTTAATTTCATTAGCCTGAAAGCACCTCCAGCTAGGTCAAAAGGAAAAAAGACAGCTCTGCTGGGGCAGTAGGGAGCTTGAAGCTGAAATACTACATTCAAACCATTATATGCATCTTACTGACAGTACCTGACTCAAATCTTCATCAAAAAGCCCATTAATCATTATTTCTCTAAATCCTTAAATATTACTTTTTTTCATTAGAAACTTCAGGTACTCACAACATATGAGCTCTAAGCTACTGCAAATACTGCTAAAATAGCAACCTCATGAATGACAGAATGATCTGCAAAGTAACTCCAGTTTTCCAAATTCTAGTACAATCCAACAGAGATGGATCAGAGTGAATTTCAGGGAAGGCAGATTACCTAAGTAGCCATCAGAGTCTTCCCTACACTCTATAATAATTAATTCCAGGTTTAGAGTTCAAGAAGGGCCAAACACTTCCCTAACAAAAATCAAAGCAAATATCTCAGTCTCCTAGAAGTTCTGGAAGGCAGAAGCAAGCATGTGCAAGCCAATTCTACCTGCACTCTAAAGTAACAAGGTAAAAAGCAAAACATGTAAAGACCAGACATACCAGTGCCTTTCTTGCACAGCCTAGTACTGCTGCTCAGATGGGCCCAAAAAGTTATAAAGGTACACAGAGCGGACAAAAAAGAACAGGAAAAAAAAGCCAGAAATGGTGAAAACTACATGAAAATATATCTATTTTAAGCTGAGAGCAGCAAGTCAAATGAGACCTGGGTGTATTGTTTTTTCTTTGAACTAGAAGAAATAGAAAGGAAGGAAACAGAAGTTTTCCAAACCAAGCAGAAGTAGATACAAGGTTCAATTTGAGGTGCCTCCTTCCAGTATCTCAATGAATCAGCTCTCTCATACAAAGTGTGACGGGGATTAGTTGCAGGCACCCAGAAAGTGAGTCACTTTTCCAGAATTAATTTAGGCAAAAATAGTTACCTCTGACAACAAATTTAAGCTGACCTCTAAGATCACAATAATTTCTTAGTAGCCCAGAAAGACAACTGAAATAAGCAACAATCTTTATATTAACATTTATAAGGTTGTAATCAGAGCAAAGAAGAATTCACAGCTTTCACTCACCATCTGCAAACAAACTGGAAAGCTTTCTGTCCATTAAAAAACATATAAACTTTCTTAATATTTAATTACATATAGTTAGATATATATTATATTAAAATGATACAAATCTATATTAAAAAAATATATATACACACATATATATATACATACATGCATAAATAAAGATGATCATTGAAAGTTTCAGACAGTGAAACACCGATTAAACCATCAGAAGGAAGGTATCAGTAAGGAGACATCTTAAAACATTCAGCACAGCACATGTCAGGGAATTTAATTCTGTAGTCGTATTCCCTTCACAAGACTGATTTAAGCATATAACTATTCATAAAATATAAATATATAAATTCAATTAAAATACAATTAATTCTATAATAGACTTCCTTGAAGATTCTAAATAGGACTTGAACTAAAATACTAGCTAGTTAGGACTTCACAGATAAGTACCTTGATACACTTTTCTTCAGAAGATAATTAGCATGTTAATAATCTTTAGTCTCTAAAATATATTTTAAAAGTATCAACCTTTTCCACTATGATGAGGTCTCCAACTTGTATGTCTGAACTCTTAACTTGCACTTTACCTTAAAAAAAAAGAAGAAATGTAATCAACATTATTAAAGAATAACAAGAATATAAATCCCAGAATGCAAGCTTTATTTATTGATGCTACTATTAAGTGAAAATGGTACAATTGATACAAAACAGATCTCTGCTGAATACATTGGTAAATACATTTCATCTGTTTGAATAAACAACCCAGTGGTTTAAAAAATTCCACTTTTGTAACCAGTTAGCTATTGGAGAAGTATTAGAAGAAAAAATACATATGGCAGATGCTCAAGTCTGATCTGTAGTATCTGTAAGAGTTGCAAAATTGGAAAAAGGAATCTCTCACATCTAATAGGCAGTGCTTCTGTGTCTGACAAGAATTGTTAGGTTTATAGTCATGGAGCAGTCTTGCACACATGAGTTGTTATTCACAGCACAGTGACCAGCAGGTAACTTTGCTTGACCACTGAAGTTCCTGAAGTAATTGGCACTGTTTGATAATGTTGGCAATTATAGCAGAAAAGACGAAAAAACTCTCTGAAGTCAAAGAAATGCCTCAAGATTTAATTCTAGAAAAGTAAAATATCAAAAGCTGAAATAGAAGTTCTTCATTCTCTAAAGCTGCCTGTTCAGTAACTGCTGTGAACAACTGACTCAAAAATATACACAACACATTTTCCAATTTAATTTCCATACATTCTGTAGGGTATTAATATTTGTAAGACTCTTTAAGTTTTAAAAATCTTATTTGATGGACTGGAAAACTGAGACAGAGAGGTTAAGCTATTGCCCAAAATATGTTATTATTGATCTCATTAGAATTCAGGAGTTCTAATCCCAGGTGTATGACTCCAAAAGAAAGTGGCTTCCCTGAGTTAAAAATAAACCAAAACCCAACATCCCCTGAGGATATAAACACACACACGTATTTGAATAGCCTGCTGAGCTGAAACACACCCCCTGTAAGTATGATCTTCCCTCAACAGAAATATTACCATGATTCCAAGCAGCAGGTGTAGATGGAAAGTATGTCAAAACAAGGCAAGGTGTTAAGAGTTTTAAATGACAAGTGGAATGAATTAGAACAGAAGACACACAAAAGCACAGAATGAGCAGCAAAAAGTCTGAAGTTTAATAAAAAATACTATGAGTAGCAGATTTGTCAATGCACAGTCACACATCACTTATACTAAGTATAACAAAAAAAACTAGGGTAGGATGCAAATCCATGAGACCCTTCTCATTACAACTCTCAGTAAAGGAAGACCATAATTCCTTATACTCATATTTACATTTAGTAAAAGGCAGTAAGATTCACATTATGAGTAATTATTTTGAGTACTTGCTCTTTAAAATTTCATGCAAAAGCAGCAGCTGCTTTATGTCTAATTCAGTCAATAATAGATGCATTCCTGCAACATACAGCTAATATTCAATACATTTTCCATTAAAATAGCACTTCAAAAATGTGCAGTGTCGGGAAAGTCACAATTTTTGTTTGGCCTATCTGCAATGTTACTTCTGAGAGCTAGACTTTGCTACTGATAGTGACCTTTTACACTAGTTCAATTTTTCACTTGCCATAAGCACTTTCTGTCCTCTGCTCTCAAATATAAGACAAATGCTGTCTTCAATAGATAAATTTGTGAGGTGAGAAGAAGTAAGAGAACACTGCAGAAGGTATAAAAAGCTGTAGCAAGAACATCAGCAATATTTTACAAGAATTTCAAGATACCTATGGAAATTAAATAAGTGTCAATGCATCAAAAGCTTTTTTTTAAAAAAAATTTAAAGTAACTAATACTAAAGCTCAACCACTAAAACAACAGTCTGACATAAAATCAACATAATTCACCTGCTTACCTGCACAAAACTGCGAATTCTCCTTAAAAATTTGGAAGTTTTGACTAGAAGTGAATAGTATATACCAGAAGAAACATTGTAATGTTACTTTGCTTTCCAAGTTTGCTGGCTTTAGCAGAAGAATAGCATTACCTATATTGTTTTCTATTTTTCTGCTAAGAATTTTCATAAAGTTATCAGTCAATCAGCTAATTATAGCAGTAACAGCCACAAAAATTCTAGTATGAGCTACGTCAAGTCTCAAATCTACACTACCTATACAGTAATGTTTGAGTAAAACTATTCATTCAGAAGTACTAACCAAATGTAACTACTGGCAATTTTATCAGCTTAAACAATCAGATTTTCCACAGTCAGGCCATAACTGCACCTACAGTAAAGGCCAAAAGACACTAAACCTGAATAACCAAGAGGAGGTAGAATGTTCATGTGCAACATGATGTAGGGCAGACATGAAGCAAAGATTTTTGGTGCCAAGTACACCAAGAGGAACCCATACTGCACCTGTGTTTGTACTTCATCTAGCAACTCCAGGAATTTCTCTTAATGAATTGAAAAGTATACCTTATCAGACTCTTTTCTAGGTGGCTTAGCATAAAAGAGAATGCTCTCTTTATTAGACACTAACATGTCTTGTTGGATCATCCTGTACATCCTCACATGTAAGGAAAAGGCCTTACATACATACAGGACAATTCTACAATAAATTTGAATGGCCGGATATATTACATTAAATACTAAATGATAAAATGTGGCAGTAATTAAAAAAGTTACTTAAAATTCTGGAAAGTCAACATAAATGCTTTCTTTAGGCAAGCAAAAATGAGACTCATTAGATACCATTTCAGAGAACATTAAAATAATGCAATATTACATCTTAGTGAAGATGCATTTAGGAAAAAAAAGACACTGAATGTTATTCACTGCATAAATTATTTTTGCAAACTATTTTTTCTCTAAAAACATCTCCATAGCAAAACACACTTCACCATCTGTGTAATTACCAATAAAAAGTCCAAAGCTGTCAGAAGTGGCTGCGCATCCAGACTTTATAGTCCACCAAGGCGCAAGGCTTTCGCCTAAAGCAATGTATAAAATTATGCAGAACAGGAACACTGAAATGTGTCTGTAGTAAGTCATTATACTCCCGAGATAAAGCCAGTTTAAATGAACTGCAATGATTTGAAAAACTAATAAATATCTCATATGTGCTAACAAGTACTTCACACAAAAAAATAAGAAATGAAGTAAACAAAATGTGGGTATAAATGGGAATAAACTATGCTTCTTTTCATTAAAAAGTGTTTCCATCACCTGACTGCTACTCTTGAAAGAACAGACACTTTTGACAACAGCATTTTCAAATTCTTTTTAAGTTGCTATTACACCTTACCCCTGGTACCTTTAATACTGTCTGAAGTACTGTTTGTGGAGTTAGTAACAGCGTTTGTCTCTAACCCCTAAATACAAAACTCTTTTGACTGATGGCAGTGTAGACCATATGAAAGCTCTTCCTGATATCTATTAGCCTGAACTGTCAGCATAATTAGAGTACACATAACGTAATAAGAAGTTGGAGGAGAACACAGCCGGCAGGCAGCAGAGGAAAACTTTAAGTTCCAGTGAGTCCAAGATGAGGACACTGATCTTTCAGAGCAACTGCTGTCTGTAGGTTCTACTTTTAAACTCCATCTTAGATAGTGAAGCAAGGTTAGTCTTTAACCACCAATTGTAAAACTCTACAAAAAAGCTTCCTAGCTTCTCTCCTACGTGTCCTGTCTACTCTTGGGTAAAATCCTTCCTTATCCAATCTCCTCAATGCTGCAAAAAAGTGGAATAACAGTCCCTTTGATTTTTCCTCTTTTCTGGCTCTATTAAAAATTCTTTCTTACATTCAAATTTCAAATTCTGTTTCTGTTGATAGTACTGATTCCCTAATCAGACAAAGTTTTTGTAATTTTTTTTAAAACTTGTCTGTTGCAAATGGTCTGAATACCAGGAATAAAATCATCAGTAGGTCTGAAATATTACAAGCAATAATGACCTAATGTTGTACCTCTAGATTCAGATACAGTGTGGTTTCTTAATGGACTGGCTTTTCAAAGCAGAGGGACAACCTGTTCTTGAAGAGCTGAAATTCTAACAAAAAAAAAAATGGAAATCACTTTGGGTCTCCAAAAGAAAGATACTAGCTTTCATACTTTTCCCTCTTGTATAGTAATTACTGGTTGATGATATTTTCTTAATTTCACACAATTTTAAATGTATGTTTTCGACATCATTACATTCCTTAATAGCTTTTAAGGATACAGCCAAGACCTAAGCTTTCACACTTGAATCCTGGATGGAATTATTTCATTGAACTTATCTCTCCTGACACTCAATTTTTCTTTTGCTTTGCAGGTTGCAAAGTGAGAGTTCTGCAAAATGTTAAACATTATGAGATAAAGTGACAGATGTAGGCCTCTTCTGCCACTAGTCATTGTGACTATTATAGTAAGTTATTTTCTTCTTGACCTTATTTTTTTATTGGAAACTTCAGTAACACTGCACAGACAAACCTCACTAGGAAAGGTTCAGAACTGCCAACTTCAACAATGGAAAGGGAGAAAAGAAGAGTTAAAATTGCTTTACAATTTTATTATCCAATTGGCTTTTAACAGGCTAATGAAAAAGATAACAGCCTGTATATAAACTTGAGGTGATTCTGCTTCAGAATAGCAGTCTTTTATAGGCACTTAACTGGGCATACCTAAGTGCAAAAGAGAATAAACTGTGTCAAAAGTATAATTGTCCTTTAGGTAAGAAAAAGAGAAGACCTCCCAAACCTGCATGCCCAGGTTTAAATTTTTTCTCATTTTTTCCATTGCAGTTTTCTACTCTAGAAAAGGATATGCAGGTGAACTGCTCTGAAACAGAAATTCCTCATTCCAACTTAAACTTGAATGCTGACTGAAAACTATTAAGGATCTGCAGACTTTCATATGCAACAAAGCAGATTTTGCAGCAAACATCTCGATAAGATTAGGACAGCAGAATTGTTCATACACTGAACAATGTAATATATTCAATACAATAATCAAGCATCAAGTAAGCAAAGGAAAAGAATCACATGACAGACAGGAGACAGGTACACTTAATTGACTTGCTCACTTAAAAACTTCAATGCATTTACTGATCTTCATGTCTCGTCACTTGCCATGAAGGGTTCAAATAATAGAAACAATTCAAACTTTATGGTTCACCAACTCGCAAAGTGCAAAGTTTGCAAATTCAACAAGGGGTGACCATGCAACATAGTGAGATTTTTCCATGTCACATGTCAACTAGGGAACTGCACTTCACGGAATATCTCATGAATCAGAATTAGCCAACAGATGCTAATCTCGTCAATACCTGTCTAGCTACAAATAAGTAACATTTAAAAGAGATGCCCCATTCCCCCTTGATTTCCTGCTCTGAAAAGCTCATTATTATTTTAAAAAGCTGATTACAATAAATACATATTCAAGATTTTGAATCACTAGAAAGAAATTCTAAGTTTTCAACAAGTTACTAGTGTGAATACTCTTATCCTCAAATGTTGGTAGTTGTTACACTAGCAACGTGCAAGTCATAAGACTGCATTCACAAGTTTTACATGTTTAGGATTCCCCAAGACTAAGGAAGACTCCAACGGAAAGTTAAGCCTGATAGATAGTCACAGACTTTCCAATTTTAATCTTCTGCAGCACTGTATTTAAAAAAATTAGTTTTCAAATCAGCTGACCCACACTACCTTTTTGGAAGTAATTCATCACAATGTAGATCCCAATAACTTCTACAGTGACAAATATGTTTATTTTCCTTTAGTAAACACATAATTTGGAAAACAACTAACTAGACATTATTTTCATTAAATTTCCATTTTTATCAACCAAAACTGAACACTGAGCCTTGTTAATTTTAAGTTTTTCTACTGTCTAGTTTGAGCATGGGCAACCTGCTTAACGTCTCTATGTCAGTTTCTCTCACTTTAAGATGGAAAAAAATAAATATTTCAAATAGAAGTCTGTAAAACTAGCACAAGTCATAAAATCATTAGGAAAAAAATTGCTAGAGCAGTATAAAGTGCAGTTCCACTCTGAAAAGTGACTCTCAAGAGTGGCATCAGTTTTCGGGCTTTTAATTAAATCAGTATCAAGTTTGTTCATTCACAAGAAACAAAGTCTTCTTTCTCCAAACCATTAGCCTGTACTTTAGTATTGTAGGCCTAACTAAATTTTTCCACTTGAAGAATACTGTCGATAAGAAAAAATTAGGTAATTATATTGAAAGCTATTCTTTAGAATAGTGTATGGAAGCATACACTTGATTTTATTAATTTACACAGATAAGTAAGATAAACCTACATCTTTTTAAAACATGTAAAAAATTTTGGTCTAATATTATGATGGGAGGAAGTCCTGTTTTTTGTATCAAAATTATATCTCTCCTTTTCAGAATATCTCATTATGGAAGAACCCTATATTAGGAAAAAAGTGAAATTTATCACTACTTATGATTTTATATATGGGTTTGTGGCAACGCGTAATACAATTCTGAGTGGTGACTGCAGTAATGTTTTCACTCTTAAAATTAGTTATTACTCAAAACATTGCTAATTCATGATCACACATAATTGTCAACATGGGATTCAGACTTCTCTGTAAGCAGTTTTTGAATCTTTACTTCTGTAGAAGACCAGTCTTCAAAAAACACACAAAATAGCACAAAATTCAAGTATGAATTCATGATGGCACTGACACCAAAGTCTGAAAGTCAAAATGACAAACACTCTTGTAGGTTAAAAGCTGATATCCTTTTTTTAAAAAAGGGGGATTTTTGAAGCTTCTTTTTAAGAAGCCCCTTCTCTCTATGAGTCAGTTCCTGAGACAATTTGATAATTGATAATATTTTTGGAACCTTTCTATGTGGCACTCTGTTCTGAATCTAACAGTCAGAAGTGCTAAGCACATAAAAGTGAAGAGCAATGCACAATTCTCTCTTCTGCTCATGTCTAAAATTTACAATATCCTACAAAATGTAATTGTCATTTCACATCTGAAGTGCTTCACTTCCTTAAAAGTCTTCATGAAAACCTGTCAAAGGTGTTGAGTCAAAAAAAAGTCATAACTGATTTCTCCTTTCATTAAAGAAAACTGACTCTTCCATATTGCATGATCAAACAGATTTCAAATTACGTGCAAAAATTCAAATTAATATTTTTGATATTGAAGCTGACTCACAATATGCTTTCTTTTTCTTAGGCACAAATATATCCACCAAATTTGAAAAGCTCCAGGGAATTTTAATTAGTTTCATTATTTACTACTCACTTATTTCCTATATATGCTTGATACATAGTTGACAATGTTGTTGAGTTACTATTCAGCATCAATTTCAGAGGTAAACTGCACTTTGAAGACAGGGTGCTAAACAGCAGAATTCTTAAAAAAATATATACAATAATATACATACACCTTTTTTTGGCAAACAATCAAATATTTATTAAAATTCCTAAACAACCAAATTTAACAATCATATTTGTCTAAGGAAAATCACTTGCTTTATTTAGTTGAATATAAGTTTCACACTGAGTCTTACAGCTTGAAACTATTAGTTATTTCTTTGAACTGAAAGCCTGCAAATGCATATATAAGAAAAAGAATGAAATATTTTAAGGATTTACAAAATGGTGTTGCTAACCTCGTACTGTCAGCTTGCTATACAACTGTGAGTTCATTTCTTTGTCTCTCTTGTAACGTCGAAATTCATCAACAGCTTCCCGTACCACTGTGACCGTCAAAACAAATCCCTGTTAAAGATACAATTATGCAGTTCAGAATTCTCAGTGCTAGAATAGAAACAGACAAGTAGCAACACCACAGAGTAAGAACATGTGCTTAGAACATTTACTTTTCTTTTTTCAATTTGGATTTGAGTCTTTTGTTCAATAAGATAAAATAGTATCTTGGTTTAGTCCAGGAAAAACAAAATCATACTTGCACATTGTACAATTATAATTAGAGTAACTACTTGTGCAAATACACATAATTTAAACAGCATTTTGAAATGCAAAAAAGGAATATGCTTTGGAGTACTTAAAGACAGCCTTTACAGTTTCAATAAGCTTATTTCCTTATCATCCACAAACTTTAGGGCTTTACCAAAAACATTTAAAAAGCCTCCAATTCTAATGCTGAAAAATTGCCTTTTTCCTAATACACAGAAAAAGATAAATGGATGGCTAGTTCTATAATTTTGATCTTAAATGTAGCTATTTAGCAACATATCACAAATATGGACACAAGAAAAGGGGATTTGTTCTGAAAAACTAAGTGTCTAAATGCTTTGGCTGCTCCTTTCACAGATAATGCTACTGCAGCTTCTATGGAAGTGCACTCAGCTGTGATGGTCTCTGGCTAGAATGGGTGGTAAGCTAAAAAACACAACAATTGAGGGATAAGCACATAAATCTTCTCTCTACCTCTCTAAACCTCCTCAGATCAGATCTTCTGGCTCAGACTCAGCACTAGAGTTTTTCACCATCAATGAAAGAGAAAGAAAAATTTTACCAGTAAAAGGACCTTTCATTACTATGAATAAGATGGATACAAAATTCAAATATTAACAAATCCACCAACAAATCAGATTCTACATTATCTATCTAGCTTCAGATAGCCACCACTACTTTATAGAAGAAAATTTATGCCATTAGACTTCTCTTGCAGAAGTCCACAGTTTGCAAAACTTCCCCTAATGTCCCAGAAATATGAAAGGAGTGAAGATGTAGAGTTTTCCTAAAAGTGTTGACTAAAAAAACGTTGACTACAGGTTTTAGCAACGTTTTGCAGTTCCAGACCAAAGTTCCAAGGCTTATCCAGCTGTGACATTATAGTTAAGCACTATTTATTTGTTCAAGTTTACATTGGCTACAATTATAGTGGAACTACATAGAACAAAGTATGGCCTATGCAAAAAGCATTCTCTTTTTACTCCCCAGGGCATAACTGAATGAAAAAAATCAGATTTTCCCCCTTTGTGACAGCAGTATTTTCATATGCTTTGGCAATATAGACATTTAGGCCACATAAAAAAAGGGACCTCCTGAAGCACCTTCAAACATATTTCTCATTTGCACACATTGCTACTAGACAGTAATCATAACACAGACTGCAAGGTGCTACTTGCAAGAATTTCTTCTAGCAGCCTCTTGTGAACAGTTGAGTACAGCTGACTATGACTATGAGGAACAATTTAAGAAAGACACTTGTCTTTTTACTCTTTTGCTCAAAGGAAGCTGATATTCTTTCAAAGGAGAGCTAAAATTGTGAAGCCAGTTTAACAAGGAAACCTGTCCTCTTTCTTTGACTGTAAGCAGGTATCTTTCATGTACTGCCTACAATCAAACCTGTATGCTTTAAAACCTTTTGTATGCTGGAGTGGAAATGAGAAGTCCATTCCCTAAAGCAACTGAAAATAAATTAGTAAAATAGTCTTGTTTTAAGAACTTTGGGGCTTGATATAACTGTATCTGTGTTGTGAAAATCTGTTGAAATAAACCAAAGGCAAAAAAAATCCTAAACAAAACAACCCACAAAATCCACATACATCATCAAAAACCCCCAAAACAGTTCTAGCAATAGTCAGCTTCTAGTCATTTGGATTTATGTAACAGGGCAAACAATTTCCTTAAAAATTTTGAGAAAAAATACAAGTCATAGCTACTCCTCTGATTATTACTGAAGATTTATCAGTAGGTACACGCCCTTCAAAAAAACCTAAACTTATCTGTTAAGCAGCAAAAGCAGATCAATAGATCAGACTTAAATGTTTCCTATTTTCCTCATAGATGCTTAGCTTTGCAAAACATTCAATTGCTGCTTTCTACCTGTAGGTTGATTATTAGTAGAAAAGCTATTAAAGTAGAAACAAGTGAGTTTAGCAAAAAAACCCATACTAGGTACTAATATTTTCAAGCTATATGTGAAAACTAGGATGCATAATTCAAAATACCTTTCAATAAGACAAACATGTTTATACATGACAGATCACTGGTGTTCACAAAATACAGTATTTTCTCCCTTCTTAGAGCAGGATAGAAATGAGCTGAGATGCTAAGGTTTTACTGGCTTCTTTTCCTTACTATCCCACTAATGTATAGTTCTGCACACAGCACATCATGGTGAACAGAGCAACTTCCAGATAAGGCTGACTTCTGCCTTTTCTTACTGTGACAGTGACAAAGACTTGTAAATATCCATTTAAAATCCCACTGTTGAACAAGCTTTCTGTCTTGAAAGTGCTTTTTGTTGCAGAAGAAGCAAAATTCTGGGAAGAGAGGTGGGAAGAACATCGAGGATGGTCTCCTCATTTATCCATAGTTAAAAGGACACATGTTACAACAATTAAAACAATGAAATCAATCCAGAATATTTACTCTATTGACTCATTAAGAACGACCTTTACTCAAGCAGTCAGCATGTCACAGCTCTTCTTCAATACTACTGAAAATAAATGCTACTGAAAAATACCAATTTTTAGAAAAAGTTTAAAACATAAGGCATTAGCTCGTCCTGCCTTTAAATCTAGTGTGAAGGGACTGGGAAGAAGATGAAAGAAAAAGTAATGATCTGGTTATAAATAAGAAAATAATTCCAAATCATGGCAATACAGCTGGCAGACTACCAGCCAGGGTCTCCTCTGAAGAGAATTCAGTTTGCAAACCATAGGAAACCTGAGTCAGAAGCAAGTGACTTGAACAGTTTCCCAAGAAAATACTGCAGAGACCTCAGTAATAAAAAGACATATCAAAAGAAAGCCAGTGCAACTGGCAGGATGATCAATTAGGAGAAACATGTTTAATTAATAACTTATTTTCAAGGCACAATTTCCTTCTGATTTATCCACGGCTTAAAATATTTGATCTCAATTTTTGTGAGAAAAGGTTGTAATCAAAACTGATACAGAGGAATGCAAAAAATTTATGCTCACAATTCTGACCTAGTCTGAAAACATAAAAGAGTCACCAAATAACAATAAATGGGAAGATATTTGACACACAAATTACCTGTGTTACCCTGTAAGTTTCTTTAGCAGCTGGAGCTTTTTTTGCTGGTTGGTTTTGTTAAACTCTCAAGACAGCAGGCAGAATGGAGCATTACACACTGACACTAGCTGGTTAACAAAAGCGACCTTGCCTGAGGGGCAGAGGCATAGTAGGCAAGAGGAAGGGAAGGCTGTCAAACAACAGCTTTCAAATAAGTATTTTACTTCTCTTATGTTCCTTGACCACTGTCGTTTACCAGTTGCAGATTTATGCAATGTACATAGACATGAACCTTTCATTGACATTAAAACCCCCAAATTTCTAGTTAATAATATTCTTCTGTTTACCAGAGGAGCCCAGTACGTGTACAGGTAGCCTATTTTCAGTGCTGGTACAAACTGTGAGCAGGACACGATGAGAAAATAGAGATTCAAGAAAAACTTGAACTGTTCGTACAAAACCTAAAATGAAAAATAAAGTAAATAAATGTCTTAAAAATTCCATTCATAATATACATAAAGTATACTTTTTCATGATAGGACATATAAAAGCATTAAATGTCATACTGTTATAGATGGCATTATTACAATACTTATATAGCACAATATATAGCATCACACACTACTATGTTATTTTAATATTATACTGCTATTTTTATATTATACTGTAATTTTTATATTATACTGCTATATTTTTGTTGAGAAAAATCCATTGATACTATTGCCTCTTTTCACTCTAAAGAAGCAATTTGCTAAATTTTAGGTATTTTGAAAACTGGACTATGTATCAAGATCACTGTGGAAAGATTTAAATATAGGTATTAAGATATATTTATTACTAAATCAAAGATTTGGTTTAAACTCAGAGCTAATTATCCAACTTTTAAGTGAAGCCACAGTAGACTTATCATAGAATACATTGTCTCATAGTCCAAAGCAATGTCAGATGCAGAGATTCCTTTGGTAATTAAAAGCACCACTTCAGCAAGCACAAGTTCTCAAGATTGCTTTGGTTGTAATTACAATGCTAAGAACATTATTCATTTTATAGAATTTTGAATCTTCAAAGTCTTCACATATTTCCTCAGTAAGCCAGGCTAATATGGCACCTCCAGCAGCATTAAGAGAAGCGGTTACTGAGCTTGGAACACTTAAGAAAATGAACAACCAATTATCTAAAAGATAAAACTTTCAAAATAGACCAAAAAGCCATATTCAGAGATTGTCTCCATTTTCTAATTTTAAAATTCAGTTAATATTACAATGACTTCTGCATAAAAATTAAAGTTATTTGACTCACATTTATTGCTCTTACCAGTCCGAAATTATTTCTTAATTATGTAAAAACCCAGGTGCTAGGAAAAAAATATTCAGTAAAGTTCAGAGTGTCATTCGGGCAGGCACAACAAAGTACAGGTACCTCAAAGCTGCCAATTCAGCTAGAGACTACCTAAACAGCCTCCAAACATCAGAATTTTTTTCAGAGCACAGAATGCTATTTCATGACTTATCAAAAAAACTGTAAAGATAAAAAAGTGAAATTGAAAGTTGTCAGAAAGGTCAGAGCCTTCTTCCAAAATGAAAGTATTTCATGCTGAACCTGTGCCTTATATTGATCCTGATGAAGTTCATCCACTCATTTCTGCTACTATGTTTAACTATTTATAAAAGCTTGATACACCCGATCAAAGAAAAGTGCAGACAGTACATTAGGAGGTGCAGATCTTGTAGGAGAAGGTGGAAGTTAAAAAACACCTTCCTACAAATATTATGAATCCTGGCAGACCACTGACAGTTCATTCAATACAAAGCTAAGCACTTCAGTCCAGTTAAGCAAATTGAAAAGTCTCCAGCTAGATAAAACTAATGAAATTACTACCTTGAAGTTCAGGAGGGGTATCTTCAAAACCCACCCATCAAAGAAGATCTATTTTATGGAAACTCATGCAAAATTCCTAAGCAGCTGTATCAAGATGCATATGAAATTGTAAATAGAAATTGAAAAGACTGGTATAAAGGGAGAAGCAGCAAGTATTTTATGTAATATTCAGAAATTAGGTGATATTTTGGAAATGTTACAGCTCTTTTGGCCAGCAAGTAAAATTCTGTTAATCTAAGCATTATTTTAAGTTTGTATTTGGATATGAAATCATTGAATATTACCCATTGCCAGCCTCAATGTTTAAAAAACCATAGAAGAGAAGACAAAATTTCACGTGATGAAAATTTCAACCAGAGAAGACCATTGGAGTCAATACTTATTATTTTGTTATATTTATGGGTTTGGGACCAATACAGTGATGTTCCCTACAAATTACTTTCAGTAAAGCAGCATAAAAAAAGACAGCTACTCAATATTTTAATAAATGAAAAGTCTTACTTTTTATCTAAAATTAAAATTTGAAAACATTTCATTTTCACCAACTACTGGGCTTCACATTTAGGATCTCACCTCATTTTGAAGTAACTACTGAGTTTTCAAATACTAGCACCAAATTAAAAATCTGACTTGACCTACTGGATAAAGACAAGATTTTTAAAAGATCAGAAAGGAACAAACATTCTCTCTCACAACAGGGAATTGCAAACTACATCTGATCCCTATAAGGAATGTGAATCCGGTTCACAATTTGTAATCCACACTGCAGATTTCGAGTTGCAATAATCAATGGCTTACTACATGCTTAACGAATTTTGTGACCTTTAGGAAAGCATATGTGGCTTAACCAATTTCAGTGTATTTAATAATTTAAAACTATGGAAGAAAACATTTACTTTGTCCAATAATGATGAGAATATTTTATCCACATGTGATAAGTGACATTTTATTTTCCTGACAGGACGTCAGTCTTAATTACAAGGCCATTAATTTTTTTTTGTTGTTTTAATAAGGAAATGCATTACCAAACACCTGCCAGTCTTTAGTTCAAAGAGACCAGAAGAATAGAATCAATACTCTTATAAATCAGCACGATCACTTAAATAAAAAATTTAAGATAAAGCATTCAATGTATTTATTCAAAAGTATAAGACATTCAGTTTTTGCTATGGGACACAGAACTCTTGGATGGTATTTGTAAAAATATGATTAAAAGAGTAATACTAAAATCTATAATATCCCACTAGGATACATTTTTAAGTTTAACTACTTAAATTTCAAAAATTGTTTCTCTGTTGCTAAATTTCATTCTAACAACACATTTTTTTAAAAACTCTGAACAAGACAAAACTGTAATCTCTCTTTTGGCTTCATATACACGGTGTATAGTACAAGCAAAAAAACTGAAATTAAGGCACAATATGGCTTCGTAGGAAAAAAGTGACAAAAAAACTTTTCATTCCACAACAAAAGTATTTGCTGAAGAACTGCACTCAAAGCCCAAAATACCTGCAAAAAGACTACAGTAACAAATTCAATTCTGAAAAGTATTAAATTAGGCCTACTTGTGATACAAATTGAAGATGCTTGTTTTTTTTGTCCCTTAAGAGCTGTCTGTTTTGGAATTCATTATTTATTATACTTTCAATAGCAAGGAGTATGAGAAATGATCCATGGGACTAAACTGAAATTTTCAACTATTTGCTTCTCAGTTGAAGTCAATCCTTTGCATGAAGAACTGTTTATTTTTTAAAAAAGAATTTAAAAATTTCTAATGCTGAATAGAAAAGTGCAAAGAAACTCACCTCAAATTTCAAAAGCTTCACTGAATTTGAACCACTGAAAATTTAATTAAGTACATATCCCTTCAAAAATCAAACAATTTAACAAAAATGCAACCTTGTTCTCAACTGTTAACTTTCATTGAAATAATTGAGACAAATACAGAAAGAAAAAGAAGAACCCGAGCAAATCAACTTATCTTTCTGTGGAGCGGTCAAAAACCACTGCAGAACATACAGTCAGCACAACACCAGAAAACGTTTAGTGGCCTTACCCCAGGTATAAAGGTAAAGATGTTGTACTTTTGATTTTTTATGGCATTTTTGGGGTATTTTTCTTCACACTTTTCAGGACACCCAAGCCACACTGTGCGAGCCTTCAGGTCTTTCTTTCTTCGACAAATGTTTATGAGCCAATCAGAACAACTGAAAAGAGAGACAATTGTTTATTTTAAAACTAAAAATGTATTACACAAGATCACAATTTCCAAACCTGGAATCCCTGAAGGCAAATACCTAAGAAAAACAGGTTAAAAAAAATGTTTGCCACATCTATATAAACAAGCATGACGTTAGCTTCTAATGTTTAGGGCAATTCAGAGTACTGAACTAACCCAGACATACACATATAAACACTTGCACATTCTTTGCAGAAAATCGTAATACACTCATGAGAAGTTTCACTACACCATACCCTGATACAGGTTCAAAAAATTCTAGTTAATAAGATTCTGCATCATGCCTTTTAGTCCTTTGGCTAAACTCTTTATCTTGGATTACTAACATTCAGATTATGCTAATGATTGAAGAGGAAATAAGGCTTCTGTTTGATTCAGTTCAAAAGATTTCAGCAGCTTTGGATACAGTTACCACATAATTTGCAAATCTTCAGTTTCCTCCATACTGCTGCTAATGCCATACCGTCAAATAATAAAAAAAAAACCAAAAACCCCTAACCAAATCTAACAAACAAAACCAGAAAACCCTTCAAAACAAGCCCACTACATAAATGCAGAATGCACAATGATCTGCAATGGGGGAACTTCAGTTCACAGAAAAAGGAAAAGCATCCTTGCCTTACCAGTTTACAAATCTACTGAAGAACTTTAAACCATGGGCAGTGTGATAGAAAAGAGCTCACAGCAACGTTTAAACAATTGCATTTTGGACAAGGATACAGGAATGGTGGGAAGGGGTCACAACAAGGAGGAACAAAAGCTGGCAAATGGAATGATGCCTCTGAGGCTCAACAGAATATTTACTAACAGTCATAAAACAAGGAACAAACATGGATGTGACTCAACTCACATAATGTAATCAGCTTAAGTACTTGCTAGTACTGTCTACAGAGGCAGAAAGACTATCCAGAAACCATTTGCAGAGAAAAGTGGGTTTGCTATACACTGCATAGTCTTGATTTACAATCCCATACATTAAAGGACAATTTATCTGTATTTATTTGTTTATACAGTGAGGAGGTGCCTCAGTCATGCTGGGAGTCTGTTTTAGGCAAGTGAATCAGGAACACTGAGCAGACAGGCCTTCCATGCTCTTCCTCTTCGGTAGTTGACTGAGCTGATAACAGATTTCAGCTACATCAGCTAATGAAGCTGACATGAGAAACAATTTCTAGTGGGGTTTTTGAATATACTGGCAATATTTTTGATGCAGCAAAAAGAAAACAAATGTTAGGAAATTCTTACAAATGTTATTCACACCAACAGGAAGAATTTGGCTGAGAACAAAAGAGAAATTTAAATCTAAATCACTTCATCACTGTTTACTGGATTCATTCTTATAGTCATATATATTTGTACACACCTGTAAGAAAACGGAAGTCACAACCAACAATGACATGTCAAGAACAATGTCTAAAACTGAACTAATTTCACTCTAAGAACCAATTGCACTACTGCTTGAGTCCTCTATGGAGTCCTGGGGCTTTGAGCACCCTCATCCAGTGAGAGATGCCCGCGCCCATGCCAGGGAGGCTGGATTAGATTATCTTTAAAGGTTCCTTTCAACTAATATCATTCTATGATTCTATGTCTCTAATAAAATTTAACTCTCAAGACATTTATCATAAGAAAAATAAAGGAACATATTCCTGGAACTGATGCAGTAGGAAAAATCATAATTGCAGAGCAGCTTATATAAAACCCAAGTAATTTCAGTGAAGGCCTCTAAAGCTTTATTTAGAACTTACTGGGTAATTGACTGTTGAATATTTCATTTCTCAGACCACAAAAACTAGAAGAGAGAGGGGTAGATACAAAGAGCAGATCAGAGTTTAAGGCTGTCTTAACAGATTAGAAAAACTAAAAAAACTACCTGGAAGACATAGAATGCAGTTGAATGGGTACAAGTGCAACACAGTTTACAGAGAAACAACCAACTACACAAATACAGAACCAGGAAATGCTCCAAAACCAGGTGGCAGCTCAGTTACTGCATGAGAATGTTATACACGTGCAAATCTGTTCAGTGTGGACAAGAATGCTTGTAGCTAGTCATGAAGGTATTCCTTTCTCTCAGTTAGTGTTAGCATGATCTCAGTTGGCTTACAGGACCATTCTGAATACCAACTTTCAACAAACAGGCCTACTGGGAAAACAGAGACCACACACAAGAGCAAGAAAACAATTACAGGTCTAGAAAGCAGGGCAGGCTGACTACCAGATACACCAAAGAAACAGAGCTGCTCACAGAAGGCTGAGTGTGGACCTAATATGGTTAAAAGTATGTAAGAACCTGCTGCAAAGAGGAAAGGGACCATTATTCTCTAGGTCCACCACCATTAACTAATGACAGACCTTCAACTGTAGCAAATCAATAAGCAGGGTGGGCACGACATGAACAGATATTGCGTAAACTCTTTAAATGAGAGGGGTGGAGGAGACACTCAAGGAGGCTTTAAATGAGAGGGGTGGAGGAGACACTCAAGGAGGCTGAAATTTCTGCAGATCTCTAAGATGTGGTTAGATCAGACATCAGTGATAGATATAATTCATTCTGTACAGGTAAGGAATCAACTGGAAACCGCTTAAGGTCCTTTCCTAGTCTGCTTATTCACAATTAGAGAATCATGAAACACACAAATACTGCAGGGAAGGAAGGCTGATAGTTAGCTTACATTGCCACAATGCCTATTAAAGTGTTCTTGTGTGTAGTCTACATAATCCCATGCTTATTACAAATTAATTTTGCCAAAGAATGGAATTCATACTTGTTGGTTCTTCCTAAAGAAAATTGAAGGTTATGCCAATAGCAAAATTATTCATAGCAACAGTAACTTTGTTATGGAAATACCACTACATCAATACTCACAAGCTGACCTTTAAAATACTTCAATTTTAAATGTTGGACTCTTAAGATATTCTCCTGGATTCTTAAAATTTTCTCCCCGAAACTCTCACTCTGGGATAGACGTAAACATGCATTTTATTGCATGCTTTTTATTTTTGATAGAAAAATGAAATGTCCTTTCATCAGCTTCTCCCAGTCACTTTAAAACAGTGACAAAGAATTATTCTATCACAAAAATTCTAACAGCGTTAATTCAACTTTCAAAATTCAGCCCTGTTATTTAGTAACATACAAAAGGGAAATATTATTACTTAAACTTGTCTTTAAAGCAAAATAAACAGCAATCTTTCCTTTTCATGATTCCACAAACAGTTTAATGGCTGTGAACAGATCCTGCTGCTGCCGAAATGTCCAGTACCTCCCTCCCCCCATGACAAAGGTGTGGATTCTTGCTCCTTCTCTTGTGCTGGCACAAATACTCATGCAACCGCATGGGAAAACTAGGCCTGCAAATCAACCCAGCTGTAAACTAATGCAGAATAAAAGGGGATTATTTTCAGTTATATCCATCCCCAACCTTTAAAAATCTAAAAAACTGTAAAAATAGTTGAAACAACGCAGGTGATATGTTTGCAGCAGAAGGCAGAATGATTCCACTCAGTGCCAACTTGATAAAACTGCTCATGGCATTAAAGCTTTAAACTTGATAGTTTGCAGGGCAGGGACATAGAGACAGAAGAGACAGCTTAGTTATGTAGTGAGAAGTGAAAGGACAGATCTGGAGGAAAAAAGTTCCCAGGAAAATAACTTTTTCCTGGAGAAAGTGAGCTAGCATGACAGATCTGCCTACAGTCCCATAGACAGAAATTCCCTAACAATCTTTGAAATCCAGCATTGTTCAATCAGTCTTTGAATTTGAACTGCAAACAGACAGAATATTTGATTAGGCACAGTCTCTTTTGTAGAATCATTTCCTCAGACACTAAGGACTTCTCTACTGCTAAAGTTAAACATTCACCTAAAGCAACATAATTACACTGCCTTCCTTGCCACAGAGTCTCCCCTCCTTGAAACTACTTATTTTGCTACAGATCGACAGATACCATCATGACCATTAGTTTAGCAAATACCAAAAAGTACAAACACAAGAGTCATGTCTGACTGGGAAACAACTGCAATACCTTTGATAAGAGGTTTGACTGACACAGAGCTAACAGTCAAGTTTTCAGAGGTAAGAAGTCACAGATGATGAAAATATTACAGGTTATGCCCAAATCAATATTGTCATGGTTCAGATGAGCTTTACTACCATAGAAATAGAAATCAGTTAGATTCTGCTATTTACAGTCTCAGCAGCAATTACTGCTTTGTCACAGAAAGAATACAAGGTGGACATGCAGGCCTCAGAAATCCTAATCAAGTTATATTAATTTAAAAATTTAACACCTATGAAGTCTACCCAAAAGTTTTGCAACTCAGATTATCACCCTCCAACACATTTCTAATCTGTTCTTGAATTAACATTCTCCAATATAGAAAATATTTATGAACAAGGGTATAGACCCTTTCAAGGGCTTTCTGTACCCAGTAAATTTGTATGATAAATGAGAGTAGCTTTCTCCGAGTTTCAAATAGCCTAGAAACATAACGTAACATGCAACACGATCGAGACATTTCAGATTTTTCTGAACTCTTACATAAAACCACATATAATGCTAGGGATTCAGCAATAAAAAAATATAAAGTGCATCCTTGTTTACTGATTTAAGTTTGTATTTCAAATACCCTTGCCCAGAAAATTCAACATATGCACAGAAAGTCTTTTCCTTAAGCTAGGTGCAAGCTGTGTTGTCTGTATCAATATAACTGTATGTATGAAAATTGTATGTATGAAAAATAACTAAATTTATTAAAGAACTTCAAGGCATATCTATTAAATAGCATTTTACTAACCTGCTTTCTAATGCATTATTTTGATGTGAAGGAACAATAACCACTGTCTTCATATTAGGAACTAATACCATATTTAAACTAAAAACAGCAACAAAAAACCCACCAACCAAAAAAACTCCCCATCAGCAAACGAAAACCTGAAGTAATTGTTAAATAAGAACCCTTAACTTTTTCATAAATAGAGCGAATCTCTACAAGTCAAAAGCTAAAGTAAAAGTCTCAACTGACTCTGCAGCTCTAATAATAAAGGCTTTTTTTTATTTTCTCTTTTCATTACTTTTATCCTACAAGCTTAACTGCCAGTATCTTTCACAAAACAGCATTTTCATCAGAATGGAAAGATAATATAAAAGCTCTATATTGTCTGCAAGGGTCAGCTTTTCCTTATTAGGTTTTAAGTAGCAGAAACTAGTTCTGCAAAGAAAACATACTGTAATTATTGTACTCAACAGGTAGCTTCAGTAATCAGGCCAAAAGCAACACAGTGGTCATGTCATTCTCAAAAGATCAGCATTTTCCCATGCTTCTGCATAACAAATGCGTTGCAGATTAATTGAAAGCGTACAGGCCATCTTAGAGCCCAAATTAATCCGAGCATTTGATATCCCCTTCACTTCATATGGAAATGCCATTCAATGGCACCATTTTCATAGGGACAAAGTGTTTTTTGATAACAAGTGGAATGTAAATCTCATGAGAAAGAAATCAATCCAGCCCAAAGAACTCCCGAGTATTGATCTATGTGCATTATAATTTCACAAGCTTGAAGAGAATTTGTAAGTTAAAGGGGAAATGATTACAACCACAAAACAGCTGCTATATCACAAAGTTTTTCTTTTAACTGTGCTATGAAAGCAAGAAATAGGCAGTTTCTGAAGTTAAAAGTTATATTGGGTGAATTAAGCCTTCAGTTTGTTCAAAATCAAAGACAACATTTGATTTAATTATGATGTTTTTCTTGCAAATGGAAAAACTCTTTAAAGAGCTGAAGATTTGCAAATAAAATTCGCACCATTCAGATCTGATCAACAAGTCTATTGTCTAAACTGAAGTTAAAAGCTGAATAAAAGATTTTTACAAAACCATTTTTCAAGTACACAGAACTTTGTCAAACCTTCCATGTCTCCTTCTGCAAAGCAGCTGAAACTTTTTAGAATATAAAGAGTAACAGTTTGTGATGTAGCAACAAACATCTATAGAACATAAAATTCAAAGGTGAAAAGAAAGAGATGGAAAACTTCCTCTCACAAAAATGAGATTAATCCTAACAATGCAAGACAGACCAAAACCCCTACTGGGTATGGGGGTTTTTGTTTGTTTGCAACATGTAAAGTGATTTTGAACACAAACACAAGACTTTCACTAAGAATCCAAAAGAAATCAGGGGCCCCCTGAACTTGGCTCCAGGATAATGCCGAGTCTGTTATTGTGTTCATCTTTCTGTCACAGCTTTGAAAAATTTACAATTTTGTTTAAAGCACAAAAAGAAATTCTAGATGTTGAAGCAGAGATTTCAACCTCACCCAGATGCAGGTATGAGGTATTGATTTCCATAAAAATAGGTGAAATTTTAAGTTCTGTTTAAATGAACAGGTTTCAGACTGCTTTAATCTTACTTTACACTTAAAATAACCCTGTTTGTCTTCTGCAAATAAGTTTCAGTTGTTCCTTCAACATGAATACACTAACACACAAAAAAATCTTTTTCCAATGTGATCCTCTCCATTTCCAGAGTGAAGGCATCAACACACAATTGTATCTCAAACCAATACTTCTCACCACATAAAAACACTGTAACTAATTCTACAACACAAAGTAAATACTGCAGGTTTGACAATACAGTGGCCTCCAAGTTTCCTCCACGATTTTTTGTATGATTCTAGCTAACTTCATCACCTGCAAATTGGCATTTCAAAAACTCAACTATTTTGTGGGCCCTAGCAAAAATTTGTGAAGTGCTATTACAATGAGAAACCATCAAAAAGAATAACTTACACTGACTGCACATCCCTGATTTTTATCAATTACAAAGCCTCAATAATGCTGTCAGCCCGGATGAAATCTCCCTACTACAATGACATGTATTTACACCCAAGAGGAGGTTTCTACCCAGCTTAACTGGACCAGTAGATAAGATACCATAGGATTCACCTCCCTTCCACATCTTTTTCCCTACTTCATAAGCTGGCACCTGCAGCTTTCCTATGGGAGTGTCCTCTGTCTCCTAATATCCAACTGAAATTTCAAGCTTCTGCTAGAATCTGATGCTCATTTTTTCATTATTTTTTCCATGAAAAAGGAAAATTGTCTGCTATGATGTTCTATTTTAGAGAACACTAACGTGATTACAATTCCTGCAGATATAAATGCAAGACCAAATGGACTCTTTACTGTGTCCAAATTTAGGTGAGGAAATCAGCAAAGCAGAAGTCATACTCCCCTAAAGCCTCTTTCTTAGTGAAGTTCTTAGTGAAGACTTTCCTTTTCACACACCTATATTAGGAGTAAAGTATGTCTAGAGAATAGCAAAAAAAAAAAAAGAAAAAAAGAAAAAAAATCCATAGTGCAATTTCCTTTCTCTTTTCCTTCTCAAAAATCTACCATAAATGTGACTCAAGTAATTTAGAGAACAGGTTTTAAAGTTTCTAGGCTTGAAAGCTGAGATGTACCTCTCAATTTTAAAAAGCAAGCAGGAACATGAAATTTTGCAATCTCCAACACTAATGACCATTTCTTGTGATATTGTCTTACAATTTTTAATTAATTCCAACATAAACTCACCTTGCAATTGTCTGTCTCTATCCAAACACTGTAAATGGTGCAGTCTTTACTGATCTGCCTGTCTTCATCAAACTTACAGCAATATAATCACAGTAACTAATAATCACTAATACTTACAGAGCTGAACTCACA
This sequence comes from Haemorhous mexicanus, assembly GCF_027477595.1. Taxonomy (NCBI): domain Eukaryota; kingdom Metazoa; phylum Chordata; class Aves; order Passeriformes; family Fringillidae; genus Haemorhous; species Haemorhous mexicanus. The sequence goes on from NC_082341.1 coordinate 61,583,948, forward strand.
TAAAAGTATGTTGTTTGAAAGGTATCTAAACTTTAAGACACGTCCAAAAGATTAACGACTTCTTTAAATACTTATAAATGTTTTTTAACAGCTAAAATGTAGGTCTATACCAGAAACACTGTTTCCACAACCCATTAACATATACAAACACTACTTCTTTAAACTTTTCCACCTTCCTTCCTTCTACCTTCCAAACACTTAACGCATATAATAAAATTAATAAACCATAATAATAAAATAATGAACCATGAGGTTTTGTTAAATCATTATATGAAACAGAAATCAACACAGACCATGTTTTTAAAAGCTTTCTAACAATTATTTCATAAAACTGAAGGCATACAAACACAGCATTGCTTAGTTAAGACAGCAGGCCTCTTAATGCACCGTGAAAATCAGCTGTGAAGACTTCTATCTAAATCTGTTCTAAAAACATCTGCCAAAGAAAGAATCCGCTATTTAAATTCACTCAAAATGCTTCAGTCACTCGACTTCACTGATTGTCAGATTTTATCACTCCAAATTACAGAAAAAGGAAGATCCTTAATAATCCTAACAGCAGTTTCACTACTTAGAAGTTTTGCTAAAATTTCAATAGAAAATTACTATTCCAAGGTATTTGAATATAGCAGAGTTTGGCAGAGAAAGTTTGTAAGTAAGAACCAAATCACAAGAGCTAATTCCAATTGTAATTCACTCCAAGACCACCAGTTAAATTTATATTTTAACCATTAAGGTTGAAGGGTTGGCTACTCATTAGTTGATGAATTTGCTTTTTCCTTACAGCAACATCAATAAATTTATATACTGAAAACTTAATACACTAATATCTGAAAAAATTAAAAATTTAACCCCTCTACCCTAATGTACTTTTGAGTGAAGTGAGAACCAGGATTACATGCTAAATTATGGACCTCAGAATAACACAAGTTTAGCTCATGATCCCTCTTGCAAGTCAGCCAGGCAGACAGGAGAAGCACAACAGCATCATCATCTCCTCAGAACTGCTTTTAACAGCTGGCAGTGTCCAAGTAAGGAAAATGCAGGCAAATAAATAAAATAAATAAAATACTCATGACAAGCAAATTATTCTGTGTTCTGTACTCTGCACACATCACACAATACAAAATTAGTATTTTTTCCTATTTTTTTAAAACTTTAACTAGAAGTACTAGCATGTGACAAACCTAGTGCAAAGGAACTTCCAGCCGCCACAGATAAACCATTCTAAGCCTCTTCTTCTCTGAGAAATTCTGGCTCTTGGTAAAGTGTGGTAATCACTCTCATCATTTTCAAAGCCTTCTTCTGACATCATTAGTGGCATTTCATCCAAATGAGAGGACTCATCTTCCGCTTGGTACCTGGCAAAATGAGATAAAAGCACTACATAAATAGCCAGTACATACTTTTTATTACCGAAAATTTCCTAAACTAACAAGTTAATTTTTGCCATATGGAATTTCATTAGATATTTTCATCTAAGTATCTCATGCATTTTTGTTAAAACATTAACAAGATATTCTGATTTTAGTTAAAATTGTGTAATACAGCAGAAAGCCTGCAATCATTATATAAATATAGTATAAATAATTCTAGGGAAATTCTTATTTTTTATATAATCTGTTTAAACAAAGTTGCAATTTCCTACACTTCAAAGGATTCTTTGTAGGATTTTGTTAGGTAGAAGTTACTTTGCAAAGCTTATAGCAGACACAAGTGACTGAGTACAGACGGAAGTACAGACTTTTTATTTCCACTGTGCTTTTTCAACCTGCTTTCCTGTTGAATTTTCTTGTGTGTGCAGGCCTTTGAGCCTCACTTTCTACACCACTCATCAGCATCTTGGTTTTAATTATGAAAACATTATAGTTACTCTTATAATTCTACATGAAAACATTCAGAGAGTCAAGAAGATTTGCCTGTGGGACCTGATACCTTGAGAAGCTACGTAGAACAGAAGCTAGAAAGTGTTAAAGGAATAAAGTAGGTATTTATTAAAAAGGCCTTCAGAGGATATACCCTGAGCAGTACAAGAGCCTAGCCAAGGCTACACCCAACATTGATGACAGGTCACATGTTTTCACACTTTTATAAGTTTTGGTTCATTTGCATGTTGGGATTAATTGCTCAGTTACAGCTTCAGCTTATGAAGTCCCATCCTCCCATGCTCTCCTCAATTCGCTGTTGTTTATACTTTTCGGGCCTGAAGCTGCAAGGGTGTCCTTAGTTATCAGGCTGGAAAAGGATTCTTTTGTCTAACTAAACTGTGAAGAGCACTTGCTAACACTTTATATGAAGTTCAGAGGTATATACTAATGCAGCACAGAATCTGGAACATATTACAGCTAAAACTTAAGGCATCAGAGCCATGGAAACAACATTAGACTAACAATGGTCCTTTCCTCCCCAGAAATTATTATTCATTATCTCAATTTTACACATATGGAATGCTTTTTAAGCTAGGACAAAACACTGGAATATTCAGTAAGAAAATTCCTCTAAGTGCATGTAAATTGACTAACTTACTCCTTTCATACTTTTATACCTTAGGGAAGATGATTGAAAGAAGATGCGCTGTTGTAAGATCGTGCCTCGTTTAGTGCAATACAACACAATGTTACTCAGAATTAGTAAATTTAATTTTTATGAAGCTGTATTTAAAGTCATCTCTTACAAGGTGAATCCCAGGACCGTCTCATTTTCTCCCCAGCAAGCTAATCCCAAACCATTTAAAAATAGTAATTAACAAAACTAGACATTCATTCCCTTTATGTGAGTGAGCAGCTGGAGTGCATGGTGTTCTGCCTAGGGATGGATGAGAAGGCAACTGAAAGCTTCTGGATTAAGAACAAAGAGAACAGGTAAAGGTAACATTTTGGTAGGTGTCTGCTAGAGACCCCTGAACAGGAAATGCATGCGAGTGAGGCCCTTTACAGACAGAGAAAAGCAGCTTCACATTCTCAAACTCTGATCCTCATGGTGAACCTCTATCACCCTGGTATCTGCTGGAAGAACAACACAAAAGGACATAGGCAATCCTGGAGGGACCTGCAGCACTTTGACAACAATTTCCTCCTCTAATTACTCTGGAGGAGGCCCATGAGACAAGATGCTCTGCTGAACCTCATACCCACAAAGCAAGGAGAGACTCACTGAGGATGGGAAGGTCAACACAGCCTTGACTGCAGTGACCATAAGATGGTGAAGTTCAAGACCCTGAGAGCAGGGGGTAAAGTAGCAAGCAGCTCACAACCCTGGAATTCAAAATGGATTCAGTCTTTTCAATAAGTGCTTGAAAGAGTCCCATGGAATAAGGTCTTGGGGAGAAGAGGGGCCCAAAAAAGCTGGCTAGTACTCAAGGATCACTCCAAGTTCAAGAGATTCCCATCCAATGCGATGGCTCTGACTGGACAAACAAGGAGCTGTTCAAACCCGGGCACAAAATGGAAGTGCACAGAGAAAAGACAGGTAATCTGGGGAAATACAAAAACATTGCCCAAGCTTCCAAGAACAAAGCTAGGACAGCTATAGCCAAATGTAATTGAATCCAGCCAGGGATGTCAAAGACAAGAAGTTTTAAGTACATAGGTGAGATAAGGAAGACTAGGGAAAATGGGGTCTCATTGAATAACACAGGGGATATAGTTACACAGGACATGGAAAAGGCTGAGGTACTGGATGCCTTTGCTTCAGTCTTGATTAGCAAGACTGACTTTTAGGAGTCTCAGGTCTCAGAGAACAGGAAAACAGCCTAAAGCAAGGAAGATGAGTGAGGAAACACTTAAGCAAACCAAATACAAATATATATATATTTTTTCTTTTAAATAGTGTAATATTACATATATAATAAAATAAATATAATATGTAATTAAATATGTATTATATATTTATATATTAGTAGTATTCTATTATATATATATTTGCATGTAAAAAAATAAAAAAGCTTTTGGGCCCTGATGGGATGCACCCACAAGTGCTGAGAAACCTGTCAGACGTCATTGCAAGGTCACTTCCAATAATCTTGGATCAATCATGGCAATTGGGGGAAGTGACTAAAGATTGGAGGAAAGCAAATGCCACTCCTCCTTTTCAATAAGGGCAAGAAGGAGGACCCAGGGAACCTGCCCTTAGCTCTCAGTCTCATCACAATCCCTGGGAAGGTTATAGAGTGGCTCATCTTTGGAAATCTTTTCCAAAAAAGGACGAGAAAATTAAGAGGAGTAGTCAGCATGGCTTCACCAAAGGGAAGTCCTATTTGACCAACCTGATAAACTTGTAAGATTGAAAAGCTGACCTGGTAAATAAGGGAAAAGCAGTGGATAGTGTCTGCATGGAGTTCTTAGACACTGTCTCCTATAAAATTCTTGTAGGTAAGCAGCTAAGCTGCTGCTGCAATAGCTGGATGAGCAGACAGTGAGATGGATTGAATTCTGTCATAATGGCCAGGTCCAGAGGGTGGTCAGGGGCACAAAGTCTAGTTGGAGGTCAGTACCCCAGGTCAGTGTACCCCAGAGATCCATACTGGCTCAGTCTTGTTTAACATCTTCACTGATGATGTGGAAGATGGGGCCAAATGCACCCTCAGCAAGTTTGTAGATGACACAAAACTAGAAGGAATGATGACATGCCACTATCTAGTGCAAATCTGAGTGGCTGGAGAAACAGGTTGATGAGAACCTCAGGAAGGTCAGCAAGAAGTTAGAAGTTACAAAGTTCTTCACCTGAACAACCTCACTCACCACTACATGCTGGGGGCTACTCCAGGGAAGGAGCCTAGCAGCAAAGAATTTGGGGATCCTGGCGGACAGCAGCGCTGTGCCCTCACTGCAAAGACAGGCACCAGTATCTTGGGCTGCATCAGGCAAAGTGCTGCCAGCACCCATCAAGGGAGGAGGTTCTTCCCCTCAGCTCAGCACTGGGGTGGCCACACCTGGAGCAGTGTGTCCAGTGCAAGAGAGATATGGCCATGCTGAATAGAGTCCAATGAAGGGCTATGATGATGATGATGAAGGGACTGAAGCATCTCTCCTACAAGGAAAGAATGAGAGAGGTGGGACTGCTCAGCCTGGAGAAGACAAGGCACAAGCAGGATCTTATTAATGTCTATGAAGCTGAAGAGAGGTTGCAAAGATGAATGAGTCAGGCTGTCTTCAGTGGTGCCCAGTCACAGGACTAGAGACAATGGGCTCAAACTGAAACACAGAAGGTGCCATCTCAATATCAGGAAACACTTTTAACTTGAGGATGAATAAGCACAGGCATGAGCAGTCCAGGGAGACTGTGGCATCTCCATTCTTTGAGACATTTAAAACCTGTCTGGACATGATACTGAGCAAGCAGCTGTTGGTGGCCTTGCTTGAGCAGGAGGGAGTTCTGCTGACAGAGCAGCACCCAGCACCCTGAACAGTATTCAGTCAAATACAGCTTTGTTTTTGTTTTAAGCAATATTACAAACACAAGGGGTAAGCATGAAAAGGCTTGCATTTTTTCAACTCGCCACATATTTAATACAAAAGCCTGAAACTATTTCTGTTCCCCCTAAATTTTCTATGTTGAGCCTTATTGTATACAAGAATATATATTAAAGCAGTTACTAACTTTTTTGGATGCCAGGAAAGGGAGGGAGGGAAGCAAGAGACTGAATATTAGATTTCTATTGGAAAGGTACACCACATACTTGACACTGGCTTTATAATAAATTGGTATCAACACAGTTAAGAAGTAAACTCTAACAGGGAAGGGGAACAAAAAGCCCTAAACCCACTACTGTTTAACAAGTCTTGAGTTAGACACTCTCTCTCTTCTTTGGCAGGTGATGCCCTGATTTCTGCACTGCCTTGGGATCACTTGGCATGGAACACCATTAAGGGATGTGTTTAGACCAGACTAGAAAATATTGCATAACTAGGAGTAATAATAAGCAAACATCTCCCATACCCCACTGCAAGTCAACTGAGTATTGGAACCTTTACTACATTAGGCCTTGTGACAAGAAATCGTCATCAACGTTTCAAATGGTGTAAAAGCACTGCCACACTGCAGTAAACACAACCAAAGTTTCAAACTAAAATAAACTGTGCTAATACTAAACTATTAAGAGTTTCCAGAAAGTTATGTGAGAATATGTCATGGAAAATGCTTTCCAAATTATTGCTAAGAGCATGCAATTAAAAAAAAAAAAAAGTTTATTTCAAACATGAGAAAACTTGGCCTTCACAATGATGTTTGCAAAAAGCTGTATCTGATGTTTAGTTTAATATGACAATCTAGAAATATATTTTCTCTTATTATTATTATTATTATTAATGGACATTAAGAAAAAACATTATACAAAAAATTCTCTTCACAGAACACAGCAGTTATTACAGGTTAGGATCCATATTATATCAAATTACATTGATTTTTCTCAGACTAGATCAATACTAGGTAATAAAACCACTGCATAGTAAAAACTAAAGATATTACTTTAATCTTAGACTTCCAATAAGACAGTCCTGTGTTTAAACATACTCCTGTCCAATGCTTTTATAATATTTTCTAATTAAATTTGTAAATTACATTATCATGGTTTTAATAGAGAGCTTTATGTTGCATTGTGTTTTGCTCTTGGACATCTTATTAATGATGTATTTTAACACCACCCAGTGAGATCACAGTCGGACAGCTGTAATTGAGGGTACAAGATATCACAAAGTAACACATTCCTTTTACTTCCCTACAAAGTTAACAAGTGTCTGATTTGAAAAATAGTATCTCTTATAAACAACAGTAACACAGTAAACAGGGTAAAATCTTTCATGAAGAAACATTAATGCAAGAGAATCATGAGAGAGATTTGACGAAGAAACATTCACAGATATGATTAATGTTAAAAACTATTTTGTAAATGTGGTAGTATTTGCGGAATACATTGATCTTCTAATCATAATTTCTTAAGATTTGTTTACCATTATATTAAAAACAAGGGGGTTCTTTTCCACAATTGGTATCTACTTTTGCACTTTGAAATATGGAATTTCACCAAGTAGTGAAGATAATGAGCATAAGCAACATCATGTTTGGTAAGCCTGACTTCAAAATACAGCCTGTGAACTGGCAAGCAATTTATTCTGTTTCAAAAGCAATTTTGCTATTGTGTTGGAAAATTGTACTTCAGTATTTAAAAACAGTAAGATAATGAATAATGGATTTTTCATAACTAGAATGAGAACAAAAAACCTTTGTGTCTTTGTTACCTAGTATTTTGCTGCACTTAATTGCTTGAAGTGCTGATTTTCCTTGAGTGACAAATCAATTAAGTATAATCCTAGAAACTTGTATTAAAACAGGGAAGCAACGAAAGCAACAAGAATAAAGAAGCCAGAGAGGAGACATCAAAACTCTCAGCATGACTGCTACCAAATCAGGTATGAAGAAAACTATCTTGACAAAATATGGTTTCTCAAGAAAAAAGGAACATTAATATTAAACAACTTTCCACAAAATCTGACTGCTATTAGGAATCTCATTGAACAGATTTAACTGAAAGAAAGTCATGTATACTAAATCCTTTTAAGTGAAATTTTGATATAAATATCTGCTGTGAAAATGATGCCTGAAGTCACATGCACCTACGTCACTCCACTTTGATGGCTGTTTGCCAGACGAGACGCAGAGTTTCATAGGTACAACAGGTAATGGAAGACGTTTTAAGTTATTTAAATCTAACTTGGCTACTTATTCAGGTCCATAATAATTTCTATGCTTTCTGCCACCTTTCCATTACTCTAAAGGAGCAATATCCAAGGGTGCAGCAGGAAGGTGCAAGACACAGGGCAATTGTGACTGCATGCTTTTCTGGTTTTACTCACTCAACAACTGTAGAAGCAGTATTTATGAAGAGGGTTGTTTTATCTGCTTGATCAAAAGACCCAGGTAGGAATATAAGCACTGCATCAGATCCTGCATAAATATTTGTTCCTCATCACCTATCGATTTTGCTATAGATGACCATTCACAAGAAGGAAAAAAAAGCTGATGTCTTACAGCAGTATTTCTCAAACCTAGTGAGGACGAAAAAGGAATGCATGGTCATGAGTCTATGCATGAATTGGAACCAGGAGATGGCTGTGGGATGCAGAGTAGCATGGAAGAGAAGCTGCAGCAGAAAGTCTTAAGTAAAAGAGCTGAGAAAGACTAGCTGAGCTACTGCCACCCAATGCTGTGACCATGTTCCATCCCGCTGAGAGCTGGTGATTTGGCTGAGTGGCAGCCACAAGACTCCCTCTGCTTCCCATCATGGGCACAGGACAGAGTAACCTGCACAATCTGTCTCACTCATACCCTATCCTGCTCTACCTCCAACCTATAAGAACTCTTTCCCAGTCTGAGGATGAAGGAGGAATTTGCCAAATTGTAGAGAGGCATCAGTAGAAAAAATGAAGAAAGTGACAGGCATTTCCATACAAAGAGCAAAAATTGTTTCTTACAGGATGAACAACCAAATCAACAACTGCTGTAGACCACCTGTATCACTGACAAAACTGTCCAGATCATGTCCAGTAATGAAGAAAAAATTCCCAGGAAACTGCAGCTGCATAGATTTTATTTACCAAGGCACATTCATTCATAACCACGTTTATAACTAAACAATGTAGTTTCATGTAACCCTTCTTCTTAAACAAATAACCAGTGTATCCATAAAATAAATTGCTTTGCTAGAAGTTACCCAAGAAAAATCAAGTTACAAATAAGTATTTTTCTCAAATATTACCCTGCATTTCTAAGAATTAAAAATTACATTTTTCCTCTAATTTCAAAAATCTCTATGGTTCACACAGCAGTAAATTCTGTTAAATGACAAAGCAATCATGCTGTTCCTAGATTACAAAAGAAGTTGCAAACAGAAAAATCTTCTACAGCTAAATGCATGAAATTGAAAGCATTTTCTTTGACCTCTTCCCAAAAAACACAGAAAAGGTATTTCTGAAGTTTTTAAAATTGATTAGAACTTGCTGCTCTATGTTCCTATTCAGCTTCAGCTGTGCCTCTAATGCAAGTATAACACCCTAATCAGTGTTACTTGGGAAGTCTCTGAACACAGGTCCTGACCTGAAAAAAAAAAAATTCACACACACAAAATACTGCTGTTACAAATTTTTATGGAGTAACCACAGTTAATACTAGCAACTTTTAAGGATGCTGGATATTTGTAAAGCAGAACATTTACATCCAGGATCTTTTAAAAACTTAGTACAATATTCTTGCCATAGTGCATCTTTATCCACTGAACAACAAAATATAAGGAAAAAGTACTCCTACTGCATGCAGGCAAGTTTGTTACTGTGTCACTGAGATAAGTAAGACCAAACTCTGCAATAAGACCAAATAAATAATTGCCCCCCCTGCCCCAAATGATACAGAGAGATAATATGGAAAATCACAAGGCAGCATTGTTGAACTACTACTACAAAAAAATAAAACAACAACAAACCAACCAAGAAACAACAACAAAAAGCTCCACCACAAAACCAACCAAACAAAAAACCAAACAGACAAAAAACCCCAAACAAACAAAAAGCTGGTATCTTCAGCCTTGCAGAACGAAGGGAAAACCCCTTACATCTGTTCAGATAAAGGTCTACAAGCGTGATAGAAACTTATTACCACAGCAGCTCCCTTTCATCAGTAGTTTTTAAAAAATTGCTTAAAACAGACACTAAAACAACAGGTTCCACCAGACAAAGATCAAATATTCTGAATGCTATTTGCCTTCTCTTTCTCCTGCACTACACTTTCTTACTAGAACAACATACAGAAGAAGCAAATTGAGAAGATATGTAATGGAGCCTCCATGAAAAAAGGCACCCATCCTTATTCCCCCTTGCTCACCTTACAAAGTGCTATGTATACTTTAACACAAGATCTTTTTCAACCCATGACAAGATGAGTGAGTCTCTGTATTTAACACATAGATACCAGAAATACCTAAGTACACAGCAGGACCTCAGGAAACATCATCTACATTCAGCAGAACCCTTTTTTAATTAGTTGGGTATGTCATTGATCAGAACAACAGGGCCATTTTATCACTGTCACTGGGTATTGTTATTGACATTGTAGCCCAATCAATTGTTTTCTCTCCCTCTTTTTAGCAATCCAAATGCCTGCCCAAGCAATACAAATCACTGTATTTAGATACTATAGGTACAAACCAGGAAGGCATGCAAAAATAATAGCTTAAACATGCAGTCACTTGTGCTTATGCAAACAACAGTAACACCTGCAATAGTTATTTGAAGTTCTCAAACTCTTTTTCTGCCCAATGATTAAAACACTTCAGATCAGGATAGTTACTGTAAGAATAACTGCTAAAAATTATGAATTTCTGTAAACCTATCTTGGAATGAAAGACCATAACTAGTGAACAGAAAAACACAAACTTTTTCCAAATGCACAGTTTACATAACATCAAGTTAAAGAACTGCAATTAAAACCCACTTTTTTACTAAAATCACCTAAGGTTTGTATGTCATCTAAATTTGTGACTGCAGATAAAATACAACAAACTGCTTCTCATGTATGGCGCCAATAAAAGTCTTATTGTTTGTAAAATTATTTTACAGTTGCTAATATGAACAACTTTATATGCATGTCATATGCTTACCAGCATCATTAAATCACTAAACTTTGCTCTGAAAAGTAAAAGCCCAGAACCTAACAATGACAACATACACTGCATAAAAGGTTTGAAAATATTCACATATGGCAAGACTATTTTTCAAGACTTATACATCAAACTCCTTAGACTTTTGTTCCAGGCAGAAGTTTCAGAATCTGCATGTGTGCTAAATCAAGCATCAGTCCCAGCCAGCAGTATTAACCTATAAAAACAGTCTTTAGCAAAGGAAAAAAACCAAACAAACAAACCAAACCTAAACAACAACAAAAAATAAAGTCCAGGAATGGGAATACATGAACTACTCCTTTTTCTAAAAACTAGAGAACTAGTTTCTCCGCAACTTCAGTTCTTGAAAACAGACCCAACTCAACCACTGTTACACAAATACAGCATCCCAAGTACAAAGCTGCCAAACAAACAACCTTGTTGGAAGAATCAGAATTCCGAGATGGAATCTAAGACTAAGCCTAAAAGTCACTGAGTGACATAGTTCCAAATAACAGAGATGAATCTCTGTCCAAAACCACAATCCAGGAAAGGCTAATAAACAAAGAGCAGTACATCCTGCAAGACAGTGACATCAATGTTGAAATTTTTTTCATGAAAAAGAGACGAACACTTTGAATAAAGAGAGGGGTGAGAGTTCTCCTGGAAAAGAACAAAGGACATACATGATCTATCCACTTTGCAAGAACGGCATGAAAGTACAGACAACTCTCCTAAGGACTATTCTAGACAGATTTCTTTATACTGCATTTGATCCTTTCCTCCTCAGGCTGAAACAAGAGACAGAGGTGTATTGTAATGAATATATATATTTGAATATATCAGCATAACATACAGCTGTGTAATTTAATGTGTTCTCATTCCCAATACACTACAACATCTACATATCAGCACCTGTAGCCTGAAACACTTCCCAGGAATAACAGATTTAGTTGTTCACAGTTCATGACATTTCTAGCAAGTATCAGAGCAACCTGCAACATTTACAGCTTTTGGCATCACAGTAACTACTGATACCTCTCACTTTGAGTCACTACCTCCAGCAAAGATTTCTGTCCTACAGAGACAGAAGATTCATCAGTAATGGTGCATCCATTTTGTTGCCATTCCTGTTTGCTTGTCACAGAGGAAAAACAACACAAGACAGGAGCTCTGATTTAAATGAAGCACCACAGGAACTAGGATGACGTTAGGAGTTTTACCCACAAGGAAGTGCAGGTGTGCCAGTACACATATGGAGAATTAATAAGCAGTGCCCACGCCCACACACTCCCACAGCTGCTTAACTTTCTGTAATCATGTCCAGAGTAGCAGAATGAATAGCATTAACAATGCTATTTCTACAAAAACAAAAACAAACAAACAAACAAACAAAACCAAAAAACCCAACAAAACCATAGATATTTATAGTTTATGTTTCTGGATTTAACAAGTTATTGCTTCTGGTCAAACAACAGATGTTGGAAGAAGTTACTGTCACTTTGCAAAAGCAGTTTTAAAACACAGATGTTCAAAAGTAAATTCAGTTCCATCTCTGGAATTTTTTTATCACAGAAACTGTATTAAAATTCAAATTAATGCCAATATTGTCAGTCATTCAGCCTCATCCATCATTTTCAAGCTCATTTTCAGGATGAAATATGTAGAGCCATTCAATTAGCAGGTGTGTTGGGGAGAAGATGAAATTGAAACCTGGATAACTCTGCTCAGATACTGTAAGAACTTTTGTTCTAAACATTCAGAAATACCCAGGGAAGGAGATTCATAGGAACCAGCAGCATTTCACAAAACTGTACAAAATACCAAATATCACTGCATATAGCCCATTCAATGGGTAAACTCCACTAAAATGTATTGATATTTGGGGGGTTTGAACAATTATGGACATTTTGAAAGGCTTTCCAGACCTGCACTTTTAGCAATATAAGTCATGAACTTTCTGTGAACAGCATTCTACAGGAGATGTTAGGTCCTAAAAGCTCTGATTGTTACACAGTCTTACCAAATAATATTTTTTGTTATTTGGAGACATTATTCTTAGTCATTGCACATGAAATATCAAAACCCACTGGAATACAAAGAATAACATCTAGACTGTGAAAATCACATTGTCATTTAGAATTAGGACACAATTCTAACAAAGAACTGAAAGGCAGCAGGAAAATAAAGGTATTTTAACAAAGCTCACATCAGACTATGTCAGAAATGAAAAATCTCACAGCATTACAGTACATACCTTGACTATTACCTATTGACATTTTTATCTCTTTTTTTGGTGGTTCAATGTGGAACCTAGCCAAACACTCTGAGAAATCATAACCATAAGGATTACAAGATTGCTGGGAACAGCTTTCATTCAAATCAAAAGCATTAGAACAGTATTACAACATTAAATAATGTTATTTTTTGTGTACTACAAAAACTGGTTTGAGATTTGTAAGTATCAGGGAACCATCTGAATTTTCATTGAACTTCAAGTTCTGCAGACTTCCATTCCCTTTTGTCTGGAACATATTTTATTTTTTTCTATTACACATACTTCACATTAAATAAGCTACAGTTCCCAAATTGTTAAGCAACAAGTATTCTACATTTACCTACACAAAAGACACATTATCCTATTACTTGTTTCCTTTTTCCTTCTTGTGCAATTTTCTTACTTGCTAATGACATAAAAGAATTCCAAAATAACAGTATAGTCAGTTGCCTCAAAACAGAGTTGCTCCATCAGTGGCAAACTGCAGGGACAAGCAACAGCAGTTGATCTGTTCCACAGCTTGCCCTACAACAATCACTTAATATATCCAGTTGTGCCATTCATAAATACACTACTGTGGCCCACACCATGAACAAGGACAGATTTCTTTTATGAATATCTGGAATGCAAATGAATTTAGGTCACATAACGGAGAGCTGAAAACATGTGATTTTCTGGTAGGAGCCCAGCAGTCTCAAGACCTCTTACCTCAGCTCTATTAGGCCAAATACAATCAAGCACTGATAGCAGCAAGCATAGACACCTGAATAAACCAGGTATTTTGTTTATGGATATATGATAGTTGACTACTGTTTAGTCCCTTATCAGCTTCAAAATTCCACCAGGCTTCTTGTTTTCCTGCCACCAACCTCACATGACAGCACAGTCAACTTCCTTCCTGTGGTCAGCAGTTGATTACTCTGCGGTTGATGATGACAAATACAAGTCAAATAGATGAGAATAAGCCTCATTGCACATTTAAGGTGAAACTGAATGTTCTCTGGTCCTCTCTCTCCCTCACCATGTAAACAAAAAGCAGCAATTATTTTCCTGTAGATAACAACCTTCAAGCTGAAGGACAAGGTGCTGAAACAAGTGCTGAACCAATCAGTTTTTTCCTCCAAGCCTTTATAAAACTATGCAAGTTGAATATACAAAACTACAGCAAGGATTTTTCAAATTCATTTTAAGGTGAACAACTTTTTCCTCCAAGACAGATTTCCCTGATTGTTAACGGCAACACATGAACAGTTCTCTGTCCATCTGAGGTAGGGAAAGATGAGAGAAAATATAAAAACTGAATTTCTTCTGCAAAAGTAATAAATTGTGCTTACACATCAGAAATAAAAGCAGAACAGGATGCATGTGTTCATTGAGCCATAGGTAATATTTAATATGTATTTTTAATATATTTTTAACAGGCCTTAAGACATACAGTATGAATATATAAAAAATACATAATCTTCTCATGTTTATTTATATATCAAGTACATCCCAGGACATTTAATGATTCTTAGTTGGCTACAATTTTATACAGAAGTGTGCATATTATTGAAGTTTCTTTAGGTATGTGTGGGAACACATATTATAGCTTTAAAATATGCACTATCAGTCTGTCTAAATAAATCTCAAAAGCACAACGTGAACTACAGACAAACAGTGAGTGTGACAAACAATGAGTATGATAATCTTTGTCCTCACTGCAAAGTGAGCTACAGCAACACTGGCAAAGACTCCTACAGACTGCTTAGCTCAAGCAAAAGAAGTCATCCTACTTAGCAGCGAGGCCAATAAAGGTTAGCAACTGATGAGTTGTATTAACTGATGTTGCACAGCAGCAGCACAATTAACTGGAGTTAAAAACACCACCACACTAAAGTTAAGGATGTGCGTGTAAGACTTCCAAGAGACTGTAAATTCTTCACTGAAAAAATAAATCACACCAAGTCAAAATGTCTTGAAGGTCCAGAAACAACAGCACTGGATTAAACCCGACATACCAACTCCAGTATATTTCAATAGGTGTTTGTTTCTAGACATCTTCAGAGATATGTATTACACCCTTTTAGGCAAAATCCTCAAGCATACATGCACATGATAGGTTTCTGCATATCAGAGACCTCAGTGACTTCAACACTCTCATAAGTATCTGACATCAGGACCTTTGCTGCAGTTTCCACAGGAATACAAGGCTTCTTCAGAGTCTGTGCTGAAGATAAAGATTAAAAAAGCAGGATGAATCATTCATAAAGACATAGAAGCTGTAGTTCAATTACAAGCTTAGAGCCATAAAACTTGCAAGTTGTAATTCCACTATTTGCACTGCTGTATTTCCCCTTTGACTCTACACAAGACAGCTGTAGTAGACCCAACACAAGCATTCCCATGTTTTTATTGCAGGTCCATAGGACACCTTCCAGAGGTGCTCTCACAAATCCAAGGTAAGGTATTCTTGAAGGAGAATGACCAACCTACCCAACTCACATTAAGAAAAATAAAACCAGTAAAGTGAGTGAAGAGGCTGGTATAAGTATTCTGATTCTCAGAGCTCAGATAAGCAATTTATTAATCAACTGATCAAAAATGAAGAAACACAATAAAATGAGCCTGTCAATTTTTAAAGCCTTTATATACCTACAAGAAGCTGCACTAAAGTAACTAAAAACACAGATAATTAATTTTATGGAGGATCAATATGTTAAATACACAGATTATAAAAGACCCTAACTCTGAAAGATGTCACCCAAACTGGAAGGAATGTAATCCACAATCTTTGGAAGGCAACACTGATGAAAGACACAGGGCAAGAAGCAAATCTGTAAAGAGTTGTTAGTTCCTTACTAGTTCCTACAGCTTGCCAAATCTGCTTATAAAGCCACAATTAAACAGTTTGTCTAAAGAACCACAATGAAACCCACACACATACCTTCAATTAACCTGTGTAACCATCAGACTCATGGACTCAAGCCATCCCATCTACAGCATCACCAGAACACTCCTGGTTAACCTACAACAGAACTCCAGTACCTTTGACAGTCTGGACTAAATTTTTGCCAACCAAATCCTCCTCTTCATTCCCAAGCACAACACCTACTGAGAAGCAAATTTCAGTGAGAGCGTTCTCTGATTCAATTCTCTAAGGAATGGGGTTAATGATGATGACACTGCCCTACCTCAAGACAGAGGACAAATCTAAAACAAGTTGTCAGACATTCAAGTATTAGTGAGATGGGGAAGGCTAATACTATGGCAGGCTGTCCCACAAACTTGTGAATGTTCACAGAAAACCCCTTTATCTAGTTTAAGAATCAAGACAACATAATGTAAGCCTAACCTATTTTGCACAGCTTTAAACTACCTTTTTTGTTGGTTATCCCATCCAGCCAAAGAAGTAAATACATTCAATTCATTATGAAGCAGATTTATCACATTTTATTCTTTATGAAACAGATTTATCACTGTATTTGAACTTGAAAAAGAGCATCCACTACTCTGTTCTTAGCAAGACCATTTACTTCAGATCCTACAACTGCTCCCTCCAGTCCTTCTACCCACAGACAATGCTCTACAAGAACCAAAAGAGGAAAGAAACCTGTAACTAGTAAGTACAATCACATAATCCACTGTAAGAGTGCTATCCAATGGAGATACCAAAATTATGGAGAAGAGTTTCTCCATGCTCACAACAATAGCATACCTATAAATTATTCAGAATAATGGGAAGCAAAGCAAAGCAAATTTTTGCCTGGAAACAATTTGATGGCACATCTTTAAATCTTCTTCTCCAAATTGTTTAAGCCCAATAGTGTATCTTTGAAGAAATTTGAAACTATTTAATTCCCACACTCAGGAATGGTGTCAGCGCTAGCACCCAACAACTAGCTCGGAACATATTTACTAAGGACGCCCAAACAAGCGAGCATCCCTCTCCTGAGTGAACTCCTGGCAAGGGACGCGAGTTGCGCGGAGTTGCGGGCGGCGGCGCCGGGCGAGCGAAGGCCGCACCCGCGGGCGCGGGGCTGGCGCCGGGAGCAGCCGGGCCGAGGGCGCCCTGAGCATCCTCCCGCCACCACCGCAGCCCGTCCCGGCCCCAGCCCCGCCGCCGGGACGCGGGAACAGCGGCCCGGGAGAGGCAGCCACCGCCGCGGAGGCCTGCGGGAGCCAACGACTGCCAACACCCCCCTCCGCCATCCGCGGCGGGGCCGCCGCCCCTTCCCGCCCTCCCCGCGGAGCGGGCGGTCGGTCCCGGAGCCCCGCAGGGCAGCGGGACTGGGCGAGGGGCGCACGCCGCCCCGCCCGCAGCTAGGGACAGGGGAAGGAGAGGGGAAGGAGGGGGGCAGCGGCTGCCGCGCCGGCCCCGCCCGTACCTGCTGTGCCGCTGCGCCGCGGCAGCGCTGCTGTAATAGGCCGCCCTGCGCTGGGCGCTGCGCGGCACCGGGCGCAGCGGGATCTGGTCCGCCATCTTGGGGGCGCCCCCCCGCCGCCCAGCCGGGCGCCGCCCGGGCCCTCCTGACGTCACGGCCACGCCGGTGGCGTCGGGAGGGGCGGGGCGCGGGCTCGGGGTAAACACTGGGCTGGCGGCGCGTGGGGCTCGAGCCCCTCAGGGAGCGCCGAGTGCGGGGATCCGCAGTGCGGGAACGGTGGGCGGGCGGGAGGGAGCGAGCCGCGCTCTGCTCCCTGCTGCCAGGCTGTAGGACAAGAGCTGGTGCACAGGAAGTTCCACCTGAACACGAGGAAGAACTTCTTTCCTGTGCGGTTGTTCGGGAAGGCTGTGGAGTCTCCCGTGGTGAAGATACTCAAGGGCCGTCTGGACGCAGCGCTGTGCCCTGGGCTCTAGGGCGACCCTGCTTGGACAGGGAGGTTGGTGGTCCTGGGGGCCCTGTGGTCCCTTCCAACCTGAGACGTTCTGTGATTCCGTAATTATTCAGCTTCTGAGGTGCCTATGCCTGCCAGTGATGGTTTCCTGCCATTAAACAGACAAGTACTGGCACGTGGAAGTAGACATTCTGTATGTCAGGGATAATGAACCAGTCTGTGTTACCTCACAGGGTTGATATACAAGTCGTCACCGGCAGAAGTTGGTTTGAAAGATATTTGTGTTCATAGACCTCCTGTAGAATGTTATCTGTTGGTGTTCCTCTGAAATGAGGTGCTGTGGGGGAGCAAAATGCCTAACACCATTACAAATACAGAAGACTTTGCACAGCAGGAGAAATAGAATTATTTTCTTTTTTTCCTCAATGCCTGTTGCTAAATGAATTTTGCTTCTATGAGCCAGGCACTTCGGACTGAAGCCTTGCTGTTCCCTGAAGTGTACCTTCGCCCAAGGGAAGATGATCACTGTGGAGGCTCCTCAACACACACAGCTTACAATGAAGGATGCTCCTGTCTGCTGGAGTGAAGATTATGGAGCACCAGCAGCGCTTTCCAAGTGGAAATTTCTGAGCAGAATTTTGACTGTAAGCATACTATCTGGATTCTGAACTCGCTGACAGATACAGAACTCTTGAAGTTGAACCAGGAGATGGGAACAACAGTTACAAAGGAAGCACAAGGCTTCTGTAGGAATAGAAGGGAAAAACATGCTGGGCATGTGACAGGACTTTGCTGGGTATTCAAAGGGTCACACATGGAAATGCTAGAAAGGGGAAAAGATATTTATTTAGCTTTTTAATTCTGTTAATCCCTATAATGTTCTTGGTATTAGAATCAGAATCAGTTCATCAGTAGAATCCAGAATTGTAGTTTATATTGAAAGAGATGTCTAGACATCACCTAGACCAAGACCTTACGTTTAATATCAGGTTGTTCACGGCCATGTGCAGTGGAGTATTGAACACCTCCAAGGACAGCACAGTGTTTCCAAAACTTCTCTGGGCTAGCTGTTGCAGTCCTTATCTTGAGATAAACAAATTGCTAATAAGTACTCAAAACTTCCTGTGGTCCAGCTTGGGAAACACAGGCTCAGTCAAAACCATCCATCTCTGAGACAAGTCTGGCCACCATCTTCTTGGTATTGTCTTGCTATTAAGTAGTCTTATTCAGCCATAAAGTTTCTTCTTAACTTTTTCTACTCTAAGCTGTGGAGGCTGAACTTTCAACCTCTCCTTATACACCAGGTTCTCCAGCCCCCTGGCCATCTTGGTCACCTTTTCATAGACTCACTTCAGAGTGACAAAAAAAATGAGCTTCTGTAATGAGAAGTCCAAAACTGGACATAGTAACCCAGATAAGGTCCTGCAACTACCAGACAGAGGAGAAGGGTCACTTCCCTCTTGTAGGTGCTGGCTACACAATTAGTAGTAGTGCCCAAAGTGTATGTGGGTGACTCTGCTCAAGGGTACATTGCTGTTGCATCCACTTTTTACGTGTTTTATGTTTATGTGTTTTATGTTTATGGCAGTTTATGGGGTGTGTGTGGCCTGCTCTGCCGTGATGGCTTTAGCTTACATGCTGGAATAAGCAAACACAGCCTGGAAAACTTTCAGGGTAACAATAATGCCAGTCCTAGGTGCTTTCATGGCTGTTGTTACTGCAATTCTGCACATCTCACAGCTTTAAAATGTTAAACATTAATATTAATAACTATATATTCAGAATTCTCACATGGCTAAGTAAGATACTGCAGATCACTGAGGCCAAGAGAATGAAAGCTGTTGCTTCCAGTTTATTAATGGATTCTAGCCCATGGCAGAGCAATTTTTTGAGCTGAACAGAAAGCACTTCATTCACAACTTAGTGGCCTAAGATTAATCTTCTTGTCTGTGCAGAACTTTGGTTCTGGTTATTCGGTTATATTTCTGGCTATTTAGCAGGTTGTTTGGCTTGAAACTAATCTCTAATGTTAGTCAATGTTGTGTTTGTGTTTGTAAATTCCATATACATAGACAAATAAGTGATCGGGAATGTGTAATGAAAGGTTTATTATTGTCAGACTTGTAAAGGCCCCAGCATGAGACAATCATTAGGAACCATAAATACCTTTAGAGTCTTCATTTCTTACTGGGTCTCATGTAGTCCATAAAGCATTATTCTATTTATGATTACTTTAAGGTTTTAAGAAAGAAATACTTCTCTATTGCCTGTGTACTGAGAAGAGTTTGACCAGAAAGCCTTCTAAGAAGAGCAAAATTATTTTTTTATTATGCCAATGGCCAAGAGAGTGACAAAATAATTTTAAATACATGCTGTTTTGATTACTTCAAATATATGTTTAAAGCTTGTTAAGACAGTTGCTGGAAATCTATAATGATTTCACTTTCTTAATTGCTCTTAATTGCCTTTTTGCATCACTATTTTCATAAAATGGTAGAAGCTCTTAAGTGCAGGATTTTTTAGCATGTATTATTCAGTTTTGCCTCTAGATTATGATGTGATCCTGTCTTTTCTTTTTTAAAGAAAATTCTAGACATTTATATAAAAGTTTTCATCATGCAGAATTGACAATTTGGCATACAATTTGTGATAACGTTTCAAGTTGCCTTTTGAAAATGTCCCTGCATTTTGAAAATATGTTTCCTTTCTTATTTAGCAATACTGAAACGTCAGAGAATAAACATGCTTTTGATCCAGATTTTGGTCCTCAGGTGTTTCAGGCAGATGTTATTTTTCTTTATGAAAAAAAAAGCTTTTCATTTCAGGAATTAATTTCAATATTAATATTATAATATTAATTTCAATACTTGGCTAAGTAGCATTTGTAACTTAAATATCATGATAACATACATTGTGATAAGAAGTAAATATAGCACCACACTGAAATAAACTTTCTGTATCATCCTTTCTGTGCTTCTTTTTTGCATAACTTTTGCATTTCTAATAAGTGGCAGAGATCCAGAACCTATGATTTATGGATCTTGTGAACTCTTGGTTTGACTAGGAATGAGCTGGCATGGAAACTGTTTTGCATTTGTTGCATGTATCTGCTACAGGTGCAGAAGCTATCTGTAACGAGTTCTGCCTGATATCCCCAGAGGGCATTTAATAATAGTTTATACTTCTGTTGCCATTCTACTTCTGCTGTAAATGTTCAAGGTTAAGTGCTCCCTCCCTCCTAACAGTGATTATGTATCCAGTCTGGGCTGGGGTAACAGGGGAAAAGAAAGGCAGTTGGAAGCTAATTCATTCTTTGCTATCCTTCTCAAAGCCAAATTATAAAATCATTTGTACGGGAGTAAATATGTAGAAATGATACAAAAATCATTGGATATAAAACAATATAAAAAGTTTGCTCAAAAATAAAATAAAAAGTAAGCCTAATGTAATGTTACAGGTACAAAATTTGCACTCCTTATATACTGGGTATTTTCTCACCTTATCCTTCAAACCTCCTTATCCTTCAAACCTCCATGTACCTCTCTTTTAATTGTGTAACTTTTTTCATCAGTGGTGAACCAGCTAGGTATCTGTCTTCAAATCTTCATCTAATTGTAAATTGGTCCAAAACACCTGGTGGCTTAAAAAAAAAATCACTGGCAAGACCTAAGCACACCAACACAGAAAGAATATGGTTTTGTTTATGGGAAGAGCTAAGGGCAGCAAGGAATGGTACACCAAATAAATTCTTACACTGTTAGAGAAAGGGAGCAAAACAAATATTAAATAAGTGCAGCTGGTTTAGCTCCTTCTATCAGTTTTAATAATGCTAATAGCTGTGCCTTCGAATCTTCAATATATAACAGTAGGATATAACAAAATAGTATCTTGCTCTGGGAAAGAACAAAAGGGGAGGCACTGTTTTCTCTGAAAGGATCCTTGTTTTGAAAGACCTCTTCAGACAATGAAGCCTCATGCAATTCATTTATATGCCAAAATATAGGAGTTTAAAAACAGCAAAAAGAAGTAAAAATAATAATTTAAAATATTTCTATAGTATAAAAATGCTGAAAACAAAATGTTACTCACATAATAAAAAATATTATTGTCTACATAGCTAGAAGAAAATTCTATTTCTACACATTTTATTTTTAATATTCACAACATTCAGTGTTTGTCAATTAATTGTACTCCCAGCTGTTACATTTCTTTCACACCTTCTTTCAAGGTATTCTCTTAGGCGAATGCCAACTCTCTGCAGCCCTGCAGCATTTATGGACTGCCAAATCTCTATTCCTCCTTTTGCAGTCCATCCTTACCAAACTATGATCCCTCAGCATTGGCTTCAGTCCTGTGTTACCCTCACCTGTACTCCACCAAGTCAGATATTCAGAATAAAATGCAAGCAATATCTTCTCCAATTACATAAGAAAAATAAGGTGCATGCTGTTTTTTGGATTTTACTAGAGATATGTCTTCTAGACAGTAACAAGCCTGGCTGACAGGGCATTTTCTCCAATTTGCTTGGCAACACTTGAGGCAGAAAAAAGTGCAAATCCTGGAGTACTTAAATAAAATTGGTTTAAAAGCAGATAAACTTTCGTGACTTCTGATATAAATATCAGTTATGCTTTCACTTAAGATATTAAGTTTTGATTGTAAATAAATAAAAGGAGAAACTTGTAATACAATGTTCATTGTTTTACTGCATTTTCACAGTGACCCTTCACTGACAACCATCTAGTAATTTTGCACAGTATCTCTTCAGTTAAGTTACCCTCTAACTTAAACATTGCTTTAATATACATTCCAAAATCCCATGCCTTTGAATTTCTAGTTAGCTTCTGAAGTATTCTTTCTAATGCTCTTCTTGTATTTAAGTTCAGTGCTAGATTTCTATTTCTAATTGGAGAATAAAAAGCCCTATGGATTTAAAACTCTTGAGCTGTATTACCGACTTCTGATCTTCTCTTAAAATGAGAGAATATCTGATAAAATATTCCCATGATCTGTTTTGAAAAATTACAGCAAAGCACACCACTACTTTCAAAGGACCCTTTTTTCTTTTTGAGTGTTCTCAGTAGGTTTATTTCTTCAAATTCCATGCTGTCGACATTTCAAATAAATAAATACAGCTGTTTTAACTATTCCTTGAAACTGAAAGAAAATATACCCGTGGATTAATTACAAATTTTGTGTTGTTTCAAAGCTTCTGAAAAGGTCATGGAAGGACAAACAAGGCCCAAGTGTAAACTCAGTTGTGATTGCTAGTATCAGACTTGCTTGCATCTGATTTCCTTTTGCAGTTTCTGATACAATAGTGACCAAAAGCTTCACTTGGGGTTAGGGAGTCTTTGTTCTGGGAGCTATGCAGAAGTAGATGAAGAAAAAGTTCCCAGATGCGAAGTGAAAAATACTAAGTGTCTTGTAAAGCATATCCTTCAAAAGTCTGAAATTACTTGAAATCTCCTCTTTCTTTGATATCTCCCTATGTCTGTCCCAGCCATCAGCTCAGACTAATAGTAAAAAGAAAAAAAAAAAAATTTGCCTCAGACCTGCTACTGAAACGAGTTTTTCCTCAGATATTTTTGCCAGTCAGATCTGTTTTCTGCTAAAACCTAAACATCTTCTCTTTGTATACTGATTTCACTCCAAGCAGCAAATTAAACCTTACAGATTTTTCTTGTATCTCTTATCCATATAGGAAACATTATTTTCACAGAATCACAGAGTCATCAAGGTTGGAAGAGACCTTCAAGATCATCTAGTCTGACTGTCAGCCCAACACCACCATAGTCACCCTTAATTCATATCCCCAGGTGTTACATCCAGACAGCTCTTGAACACTTCCAGAGACAGTGACTCCACCACCTCCCTAGGCAAATTATTCCAGAGCCAAATCACACTTTCAGTGAAAACTTTTTTTTCTGATATCTAATCTGAACTTCCCGTGGCAGAACTGAGGGCCATTTCCTCTTGTCCTTTCACCTGAGACATGGCAGAAGAAGCCAAACAACACTTCACTACAGCCTTCTTCCAGGCAGTTGTAGAGAGTGAGAAGGTCTCCCCTGAGCCTCCTTTTCCCCAGGCTTAGCACCCTCAGCTCCCCTAGCCACTCCTTATAGGATGTGCTCCAGACCCTCTACCAGCTCCACTGCCCTTCTCTGGACACACTCCAGCACTTCAATGTCCTTCTTGCAGTGAGTGACCCAGAACTGGAAACAGGATTTGAGGTGTGGCCCCACCATGTCCTTCCTCTACCTTCTTCCCCAGTACTGCCCTGACCAGCCGTCTATTCTCACTCAACTCATTATTTGTCACTGAGAGATTTCTTCCAATTATAATAATCAAATAATTCCAGTGGGTTTTGTCTACTTCTATAATTTGCAAATATTTTCTCCCATTCCTTGGGGAATTTCCCATAAATGGAAAAAACCCCCCTCATTGCTTCTTTTCAGAACTAAAAAGGGTCAGCTTCCTTCCACAAAGCAAACTGAAGCCAGGGTTGCCCTCAATAATACTGGATAAAGAAAATCAATTTTGTCTTCAAAGTACTAGGATAAAGACCAGTCACTCTACAAATGTTAGTTACCTGCAACTTCCAATATCCTTATCTGATTCTAACTTATCTAAATCTGGAAGAACTGGTAGCCAAACACAGTGGTTTTTGAAAGTAGATAATATTGTTGTGAAGAGGCTTTAAACTGAAAAGAAATATATACTTCATATAGCAGAGTAAATAGGTTATCCACAAAAATTGACTGTGACTATATAAATTGTTAGTACATTGTTTAAAAATAATGCCTAAGATCTGAAATACATTTAGATTAAAATTGCCAGGATTTAATTTCTTGGATTACAGAGGTGTGGAGTCATAACCCATGACGTTAATGAAAATATTTATATAACCAAAATTATAGGTGCAACAACCCAAAAGACAAAACCCGATTGAAACAAGCACCTAAGGGAATGAGCAGCATGAAATTATTTTGCAGATAGCATGTACAACTGTAAGGATGCAAGGACTGTCAGCTGTGGCTTGTCATTTTTCAGTCTTCTGGTAAAAAGAAAGATTTTTCTAACCCCTAAGTAAATTTTCTGTGACAGGAATCTAAAAGAGTCCATGTCTTGTATAGATTTCAGGGAAATTGAATTAATTCATTTTCGAAGGCTAAAAAGAAATTAAAGAGGGAGAGAGAGATGTGCATTGCACCTTTGAGTTAGAATGTTGTTGGCAAGAGGAAAGCTGGATAAGAGTCAAGGAAGAAGCTCTTCAAAAAAGTGAGAATCTTAGGGAATTGTTCTTCTCCCATATATGTCCTGTTTAAAATAAGAAGAAAAGCCATACTCTCTTCAGTGAGTTCTATCAATGTCACACGAGAGGGTATTTTCTCTTGATGCTGAAAATAGACTTTTTGGGAGGGATTATATGCTCTTTTTCCCCTATCCTGTTGGGGTTTTTTGTGGTTTTATTTTTTTTCACTTAAAACATGGAAAGATCTGAGTGATCAGTTTGAAAGCAGTGAGTGAGGCGCTTGAAAATAATTTACCAGACCTCTGGTGCAGTATGGCAATACAGATTAAAACAATTTACTCACAAACAGATTCAGTTGGGATTAGGACTGCTTTATACCGTCTTGTCAAGATCATAGGTCTATTCCTTTTTCTCCATGAAATTTATGGGTTATTACTACACATTACTATTAAATATTGATCTTCTAGAATGCATGTGTAGTCTCAAGTTGCATCTGGTTTGCTTTCTGGAAAGAGACAAGTTGA
The DNA here is from genome assembly GCF_027477595.1 of Haemorhous mexicanus. NCBI lineage: Eukaryota > Metazoa > Chordata > Aves > Passeriformes > Fringillidae > Haemorhous > Haemorhous mexicanus. Next base: position 61,609,465 of record NC_082341.1, read on the forward strand.
TCAGCATTAAAAAAAAAAAAAAGAGAGAGGGTACCCTGCAAATTTTGTATGACATTTTCAAGTAAATAAATGTAACTTCATTTTAAGATCAAAGATGTTTCTTCTGGAAAATAGAAATTAATGTTTTACATTGCACATCCCTTTGTACTAATAATGTGCAACATGGTCTCTAAGAAGAAAAAATGCATTTCATTACAGGATTCTTATCTGAAGACTTTGCTGAGATGGAAGCATCACTGATAGAGAGGAGAAATGTATCCTTGTGCCCTTTCTGAAACTTGAACAATGTGGGTGCAGTGGTACATAAAAGGTGGAGTTTAGAATGGGCCTATAGCCTTAGGCTTCATAGAGCCATAGAATCATTGTGAGGTGAATGGGGTGTATGTGAGTATTTGAAATTCAATTTCTCCTCAGTCACCCTGGTCACCTCCTTGTGTCTTTACAGCAAGGAGCCTTTCTGCTGTCTTCTTTGCAGTGGGTACAGCATGAAAGGTTTTTGGCAGTGAGCTCAGGCAAGAACACGACTGAGGGCAGTGGAAAACATGATCTAAGTACAAGAGGACTTTGTGGATATCTGACTTTCGTTCAGTTACCTTTGCTCAGTATAGATGTGAGTGTGTGTATATGTGTGTGCATACCCATAGACATATGGACATGGTCTGTGACTGAGATTCATGTTCTGTCTAAGAAGTTTGGAAAGGCTGCCTTTGTTACCTGCCATGGCATATACTTCAAGAAAAAGACATCAGCTAAAGCATCCCTATATCACCAGTGTTGTTTCTGGGATCAGAAATGCTGCAGAGTGCTGACATCTCTTATTGTTCACCTACCAGTTAAAATCACTTTGCCTTCACTGTTGGTCAGAGCACGACTAAAAATCTGGATAAACTTAGGAGAATTGACCAGATGAGTTATGTTAACAGCTGTGCAAAGCTCCCAAAGCACAAGCCTGAGACACAGGCCTTTGGACACAGGGCTGACTCAGGAAGGTGAAGAAAATGGGGTGAAAATTAGCAGATACCCAGAAGAAAATGTGCTGATATGTGCTGAGAAGGTACTATCAGTGTGGCATGTCTGGCCTCATTTATTCCCTACTTTTCCCAAGTAAATTTGGGATGGAGGGTTTTTTTTTCCACAACATAAAAATATAGGACCAGAACTGAACAGTAATGATCTAAAAAAGGCTGTGGAAAATCCAGTGGAAAATTCACTTTTGCCTCAGTCCTAGTCTAGTATCTTGTCCAGAAAGTCATCTGCCAGCTTATTCCAGGTAAATTACCTTGCTGAAAAATACGGAGCTTCATTAGACAGAAATCTGTCTCATCCGCTGGATTGCATAGCTGATCTCTGAAGCATGAAGGTTTTCAGAATGGTAGACAACACATTTTTGGGGTGCTCTCCATGCCATACAAAGTGCAATTTCAACTCTTAATGAGCATTCCTCATATCGCATCAATTACAGACTGTGTCTAGCCTAAGCAACCTTCTGAAAGCCAGTCAGTAAAGTGGCTTTCTCTCCTGTGCTTCAGAAAGTCCATGTGCTACCATAAGAGGGAAGAGCCTGAGGTTTCTTCCTTTGCTGAAGGAGTAGATTTGGGAAACACCTTATGATGCAAAGAGCAGGTTCCCTGAGAAGTGGAAGCTTTGTTGTTAGATACTATGAAGATACAGCATGACAGTTCTTAATGTTTTCCTTTAATCTTATTAAACAGAGTTATAAAGAGGAGAGAAAAAAATATAGGCAAAATGGGATCTTTTGTGCAGCTAACAAATCCCAAGCCTTGGTACATATCAAAAAACCCCTTAATTTTCGCAGTCTAGTCCATTCCTAGTACATTTTAGGCACTGGTAATTTCAGAAAGAAAAGATGGTCCATAAATCCAAAGACAAAATTTCACCTGTGTTTGCTTTTAAGACCTGTATAACTGAGAAGCAAGAACTGTGAACAAAATCTCCTGTACCAGTGTTTCATATATATCAACACACACTAGCTAAGAAACTTAGCTAACTAAAATGACCATTTCTCTCTAGTATTACAAGTTGTAAACTTTCAACCCTTTTGATGAAATGAGGTCTTCATCAAATGCCTTCTAAATAATAAGTCTTCCATTTATAACTGCCTCTCATATCAAACCCACTAGGAGCATAAAAACAGCAATTATTTATAATAACTTTATTTGGTATAATTTCCATCTGTCTTTGAAAGCTCTTCCTGCTGTTTTCAGGCTGTGCATGTTAAACAGAAGTGCTTACACTTGACCTTGCTCTTGATCCACTCTTTGTACGCAGCAGTGCCTTTCTTCTTCTGAAAGATAGGTACAATTTGTGTCCACATAAATTATACTGTACTTGCTATTAACATTCTTTTATCTGGTAAATTACTTACACTGATTATGTTGAAGACTGTTCTATGAGCTGTTGATAATGCAGGTCTATGATTTGGATGTAATATGTCATTCTTAATTTGGGATGAGGATGAAAGGAGATGGCAGCTTGCTATAACACATGCAAAAAATCAGATTCTGGCCACATGCAGTCAGAAAAGGATCCACAGTAGTATTTGGAACAGAAAATGTGTTCAGACTCAGCATTCTGGCTAAATTCCAGCTTCAGTAATTATTCTGTCTAAATCTTCCTGCATTTCCAAAAGGATGATTATGGTATTTTCATTTCTTTCCTGCCTCATATTCACAGAGCACATTGGCATAGGTAATGCCCATTCTGTACTGCATTGAAGTAGCAAACAGGGAAAATTATCCATAGTTCCTTCTCTCAACAAATAGTTAAGGCTGAGATAAACTCAAATGATTCGTCCTGTCCAGTCAGCCTCAAGACTAGAAATGCTACACTATTGTTTGACCAGAAGACATGGAGTCTTGAAACCATGCTCTGGAGCAAGTGTGCTGTGCATTCAGGGCAAATGGGACCCCATCCATAGATTCAAATCCTGCAGGGCTGCACCCTCTTAAGAAGGGAGAGAGGACCCAAGGATTCTAGCCTTTCATTCGTGCAATCCCGTCTCTTAACAACAGGTTCCCATCAACAGATGATTATGTATTAAATAAATAACAAAAAGTAGAGAGAACCCAATCATATTGCATTCTTGTCTTTTTCAGGACAAGAGGTCTTCCTCAATGATTTAAGAAAATAAAGACAAAGATTGCTGTTCTTGCAAATTTAGGCTGCTCTGAGCAACCATCACCTCCTGAATTTCACTTGCTCAAAGAATATGGCTTCTCCTTGTCACTAACAAAATGATTGAGGATATTCAAAGCAGATTTTTTCCATGATGTGCAAACATCTTCTTTTGTAAACAAAGTTTTTATTTTTCTAAGAGTTGTTTTTTCCAAAGTAATGCAAAAATACCATAAATAATCAAAAAAGGGGTTTTTCAACTGCATATTTCAGAAACACTTTTGTTACGATGGTAATAATGAACACACACATATATTGTCTCTAAGTGTTAATCTTGATCTTATAAAGCCACATGACAAAAATAATAATTGCTCTAAAAGACCAAAATAACCCCCTTGCTCTTTTTAACGCAGTTCAGCAAGGAGATGTAGCCCCAAAGTGCCAGTCTCATCATGTTCTGCATAGATCTGGCAATTTGTGGTTCTCCAGTGTCCGGGTCCCAGGAGGCAAGAAAGAGCTTTGCAGTGCTGAATTTTGCACTATTGGTATTTTTAGAATTTCACTTTACAGACATTTGCTTATATTATTATAAAAATTAATATATAATATTAATAATATAATAACATAAGCAGACATTTGCTTATATTATTCTTGAATTTTCCCTGTGAATGAACTTGTTTAAAACTACATACCCATTTTATGAAGAAAGATTTTAAAAATATCTTGTTCTAGATGAAGTCCATGTAACATTCACAAACCACTGTGAACTGTACCCATCTTGTTGGGAGTTGCAGTCCTGCCATCCTGAAGACACTCAGTATTTTGCTAGAATTGTTTGTTCTTATGGTTTATGTTTTCATAATTCAATTTTATGCTGTACACAACTCTGCAGAGGACAAGGTTACATCCTTCCACCCTTCTCAGATGTGTAGCCAAGACACCCCTCCTCGAATTCTGTAGGTTAAGCAGAGCCAATAGGGTTTAGTGCATGTAACTGATGGACCATTGCCAGTATTTCAACTACTTCTGTCACTCACATTCAAGAGCTGAGGCAGATATTACCTAGTCTGTGCCCTCTTATTTATCCCCAAAACCTGTCCTGTGCTTTGGCACATTCTGTGGACCTATTTATTTCTTTGAAAATATGATCCTTACCAGCCTTTTCCAAGAGCTGCATTTGGCTCCAGTAAATGAGCCAGGGAGAACTCTCACCCATCCTTTATCTACATTTGTGATGTTGTCTTTAAAAGGTGAAGGTGCTTATTTATGAAGAAGGAATCAAAAGACAAGGTGCTGATTGACCATTTTCTCCATATGCTTTATTTGCAAGGCCACTAACTAAAGTATTTTACTTCTTTCACAGACCAGTGTTGCATACAGATTCCTAGTTACAAAAAAATTGCAAGAAGGGAGAAGCTGAAAGAAAGGTTTGGCTCCTTGTTAGCAGAGTTTTGCCCCTGCAAATGGAAAAACCACCTTAGTCCCTTTTTGGATCATGGAAAATATAATGGTTTGTGGTTCTAAACTAGATTAATCAAAAACATACAGATAAAGCTGTTTTGATGGAACATTGGATACTTAAATATATATTTTGAAAAGTTTATCCCACAGATAAAAGGAAAGGGATGATGTATTTTTCTAAGAGCTTTAAAAAATAAAAGAAAACTCAAACTAACTTCAGCCACATTATCCAAGTTTCTGACAAAAGGGAAAAAATTGTGTGAGGCAATTTTAGGTTCACTAAGATGCTTCTGAGATAGCACAGCTGTTCTTCTGTCCCACACTGAGTTTTTATTGCAAAGCCACAGTGTAATGGAGCAGATCTTTTAAATGGCATTAAAAAAACCCCTACTCTTCAAAATAAAAATATGGACAGCCTAGATAAGAAGAAGCTAATTTTGCTTCTTTTTCAATTAATCTTCCAAGACTACATGACACAAGTAGGTTTATTTTTTTGTGGTGATGCTGAAATCCTCACTGGGTTTTTTATATCACTTGTGTTTGCATAGTTAAGCATAAAGTCTTAACAATAACAAAATCTTTTTTATAATGTGTGTCCTAAGTATATTTTAAACTATAAATACAAATAGGTCAGCTCAGGCCACAGAATGTATGGCAGGTAATCAATGGATAGTGAAAGTTCAATAAAAGTCTCCTGTGCTTGGTGTGACAAACAGCTGAAATAGCTGTGCCATCATATATTTCATGTAACAAAAAGATGAGGCACTGTGGATCATCACATGTGCAGCGAAACATTAGTCTTGAAAAATACATTCTGAGCTCAAGAACTACCTTTGCAGCTTATTAGCTTCTGTAGGTACTTTCCCCTCATAGTTCTTGCAGAGAATATTAATTGAAATTAATTTATTCAAGTTACTACCTAAAAATACTTTACAAAAGGATGCATAGATTTTTATTTTTATGAACATCCTCTTTGAGCCATAATATCTGCTGGGGCTTTGAAGCATCTCAATACCATTATCAGGTGTTACATTCAATCAGGTATCCCACTATGTCAGTCAGTGATTATTTATTTCTCGTTCAGAGACTTTGTGCTAAGATGGTTTCAATTCTAATATCAACGGTGCAAATGAGTAGCTAAGAACAATAAAAATTTCCTTTCTGTCATAACACAAAAATATTTCCACAGGCATTCATTATTTTCAATTATAAAAGGGTTTGGTATGTAGCCTTTCTGATTCTTCATGAAACTAGAAAACATTTACTTATTCCAGATGTTGCCTGCTATTAAAAATTAGAAACAAAACAACATTATGAGATTATTATTTTATTTCTGCAACATCTTGCACTGGCTATTATGCTTGCCTCTCTTTTTTTCAAATAATGTAATTGATTCTCTTAGATCTTGTAGTAAGCCAAAACTGTAATAACTATGTAGTTTTTTTTATTATTACTACTGTCATAATTTAGAGTTAGTGCATGACTGAAGATTCTGACTCGACACAAAGGCATTTGCAAGAGGCAATAAACTGCACACAAACAGAAGAAAACCTATTAGCATTGCAAAATTTTTTGAGGTCTACCTTCTTCAAATGCCAAAGCTGTTGAACACATTCTTTGGTGCTACAACACATGCAGTCTTTTTTTCCCCCCATATGACTTCTCCTCCAAGCATCCATCATGAGAGATCAGTCAGGTTTCAGAGCTGCAAAACTTCACCCTAGTGGAAAAGTGAGGTTGCCTGTGGTTTGGCTACAGCTGAACACATCCCTTCTGCCACTAACTGGCTTAGCTCTCACAGGAAGTTCAGTTCATGGTACTCAGCATTGTTCTAAGTTTTCCAGACGTGGTAACCAAGAAATACCATGAGTGTATGTATCTTCATTCTGGTGAAGAAATTTGCAAATCCCATCAGGCATTTTTTCAGTTTCCTATGGTTTTCCCCTAATCCATTTTTTTTTGGTTGCAATCATTATGTATCGTATCCACTGCTTTGAAAAACAATCAGAAGAAAAAGAATACATAATAACTGTATATTGTTATTTACAAATTCTACCTTTTGTAAGTATGAAGCACTTAAGTGAACTTCCACAGGTATTGTTGGCTTTTGGTATTATTCTCAGCCTAATGTAATCTAAAATAGCAGCAGTTCCTTGATCTCTTTTCATTGTAATCTGTTCTTCTGCCCAATTGCTCTCACCATTAAGGACATTTTTCTAATAGCAAGTCGAAATGTTTCCTCTCTTAGTTTCGGGCCATTGCTCCTTATTCTACCAGAAAGTATTTATATTGTGAGATCATTTCTCCCTTGAGTCTCTGTGTTTTCTAGGCTGTATAAATATCAGAAGCGACCACACTGCAGGGTATCACTGCGTGTGCTGTGGTACACCAGTCCTCTAGGTGGTTAGTATCATGCAGGGTGTAACACATGCTCCAAGGCAAGCACTGTAAGTGTTCCTAGGCTTTTCAGGCTCTTGCTTTCACTGAGTCCTCATAAATGCTTGCACTTTGAGGAACAGAATTCTTTTTATGCCTGTCAGAGAAAAAAAAAAGAAAGGATTAATTCCCTTTCAAACTTGCACAAAGGAAAAACCAAACAAACCAACCAAAATCTCAGCCTTTCTCTATTAGTCTAATAAAGCAAGACAAAAATGGCATCATCGTTTGACCTCCAAATTCCCACAGTCTCAATGCAGCTCTATACACTTTATGAGGCCATTTAGTTACACTGAACACAGTGTATTTTTCTTAAAACTCCTGGCTTAGCTAATGTCAGGCAACTCTATTAGACTCTCCACACCTCTTCTTCCCATGCTAACCTTCACCTCTGACATGCTGATTTTAGTCTCCCAAGTTATGTGGGGAGAATGCCCTCCTCTGTCCTGCCTCTGAATTGGTTACTAAGTCTCAGGCATCCTTTCTGCCCTCAGTCTGAATGCCAGACTCCCCTACTCTCTCAGTCAGTCTTCCCCAAGGCCTGACAGTCCAACCTTTCAGATCCTTACCCTATTTCATCTTTAGCGTTCTAGTCTAGGACTTGTTCATTTCCCCTTTTATCCCACTCAGGCATTTTTTTTCCTTTGTGCATGAGAAGGGTATGAAAGGGCAAGAGGGGATGTGCCTGATTTAAATTTTGGTACCAAAGGACCCAGGAAGAACACCTGTAAAAAACTAGAGCACATTCACTGTAAGCATGCCCTTTCACAAAGGCAGCAGCCAGCCTGACAAGCCTGTAAAGAGCATATGAAGACAGACCTTTTCTAAAGACATGTAATGGGGCCATATCTGGACACTTAATGTGCAATAATGACAAAAGAAACACTGCTGAAAGAAAATTGTGCAATGCCACATCAAGCCTCAAATCTCTGTTCCCACCCATGAGAGCATAAGAACATCTTAGTGAAAGAATCCTACTCACAGTTAATACTGGCAAAGTGATGTGTTTTCCTTAAACTCATTTTTAGAAGCAACAGAAATATTTTTGCAGTGAGCAAACAAAAAATCCCACCTCCTGACAATTCTCCATGGTGTAAATCTTTGATTAAAAGTTCAGCAAAATTGTGCACAACTGATAATAGTATCTTTATACCACAGGGAGAGACCATCCCTCACTAGACTAGCTAAAAGAATTTAATACTATTCTCATAATTTCTTAGGGCCCAATTATTCTTATTTATTATTCTTTGTTCTGTATAATTATAAAATCAATATATTTTTGCTTATATAATTATATCCTATGCAATTACATAGATAATTCCGTATAATCTTTGGCAGAAAATAACACAAGAGTCCAAAAGTCTTATTTGGTATGTCTCTTGGAGGTGAGTGGAAAGCTTGATTTAGGTCATCCTCCATTTCAGTACAGTGATCTTGCATGGGGAACTCCAGCTGTAAGTACTGGGAATATCTTTAAATAGGTGATGCTGTTTTCTAGGCTTCCTATCATCCTTATTTACACAGAAAGAAAACAGCAGCAATGGTAATCCATAAAGGTAAATATTTTAGTGTGCTGTTTTCTGAAAAAAAAAATTTTGAAAAAAATTATTTGCCAGCTAACTTTCCCTTAGAACACATCACTTACTTGCTCATTAGTTTGTGCTTTAAAGTACATCCACATGTACTGAATGAGGCCATTGTTCAGTGTGCTTGCAAAGTGGTCCATCATAGATATTTTTATCTCATCCTTTCTCATGTCCTCTGTGATGTTTGTGTTTCTGGCAGTGAGTAGGATCTCTTGTGGAGTTAGAAGGCTGATTTGAGGGGCATCAGACATGTTCAGATGTCCATGATCCTTAGTTTTGTGCTTCATCTATAACAGAATATACTTAACCTGCAGAGAATTTTCTCCAAATTCACTTCCTTTCCCAGTAAGTCACTGGGTGCTATATGGGTGGATAAAAAGTTTTGTCTTTCACCTGGGGGAGCTGACTTGAGCACTGATCTGGTACTCATTTGTGTGGCATCCCAGTCAAGTAGAAATTAGTCTAATCCTTTTCTTCCCTAGCACATAGTTCATGGATTAGACTCAAGCATCTGTGTACATTTAACACACACAGATTTATCAGGTAAGAGAAAAAGAGGAAAAGGAAGGATATCAAATTCACTCTACCAGCACATTTATGTACTATCATCACCTGACACTTGGCAGCATGCAATGGGCAGATGAGCTGTATAAACCTCAATATATATAAATGACTGCACCCTAATCAGTATGCAAAGTATGTATGTATGTATGCATGTATGCCCTGGTACATCCTTGTACATCTTGCTGAAGGGATATTAAGTTCTCATCTTTCTTCTTCCAGAAGCACATCCCTCCTACTTCAGCTCCAGTTTCCAGGAGATTGCTCAGGCACCAGAGTGCTGAACCATCAATTTGAGCACAGAAGGAAAATTCCTTGTTCCCAAAAGAGCTTGATTTCATTTACAGATGAAGTGCTGCTTCCCTTGACTTCTTTGGGGCAGCTTTACTTCCTTCCCAATTTTACTATCTTTGGCAAAAAAACTCCCTCTCACAGCAGATGTTTATGGATTTGTGCTAATGACCCCCTTGGCAGCTTTTTGCAGCCTTGGAAATTGTCAGCAAGGAACCATTGAAGTCCTGGCCAAAAATCAGATGATTAGATAGCAAACATTTAGATACAGAGCAAGATTGTTGGAGGCAAAAAAAAAAAAAAAAGAAAAAAGAATACCCAGAATTGGGAGCTTAAAGATGCCAAGCAGCAATCACCTGTCCAGCCTGACCATCAGCAGCATAGATCAGGAAGCACCTGTGCTGGAGGAGCTGTCAGGAAGCAGGGTCCTGACAAATGGGGTACCAATCAACACCTTTACTCAAGCATCCACTGGAGCCTTCTAAGTTTTGTACACTTTTCTGAACAGGTTGTAGGTCCAAAGAACTGATGAAGACAAAGGATCACAGGACCAGCCCTTTCAAAGCCGTTACATGAGGCAGATGAAATTTGTATTCAATAGACATTTGAAGTCAATCTGGCTTAATGAATACCTTAACTAGAAATTAAAGCTTGAGATTCATGGGAGACATGAGAGTTTTGACTGAAACACAGGAAGCAGTCAATAGGATTGAGTCTAGGCATTGGAAAATATTGTCTCTTTAAATAAAACTGATGTTTGTTTGTACTGAATCCATGTTTCTGTTTAGCCCTCTATTTCCTCCTGAATGTAGATATTATAAAACATGTGAATAATTAGTGATAATGGTATGATCTTTGTGTGAGGGGATATTGTTTTTTCCCTAGATTTATAATTAACTAAGGGCCTAGCCAAATGAAGAACACATAGGAGTATTGTAAACTGTTAACCTTTCTCTTCCCTAATTAAAAATTAATTCCTTGACCCCTTGTTAAAAAGAATGTTTGTGTGTTGCAACATTGTTATTTTGTAATGGTCTGAGCTGTTGCTATCCAATAGTTCTTTAAAACAAATTTAAAAAACCCCATAAAAACCCCCACCACTTTCGCCTTCCTAAGCAGCAAAAGAAGCTCTGAATTCTTCACTGCAAAACCAGCTGTGGTGGTTTAGCTTATTGTCACCCAGAACTTTCCTCAGCTACATCTCACCTACAGTCCTTTGCATAAAACACGCTGCAAAATGCACACATACCAAAAACTGCACATAGTTTATCTATATGTAATACTGAGATGCTCCAGTCATCACCTTGTGCACATTTCACTTCCCTAAAACCAGAGGAGTGGTGCCTAAGACCTCTGCATGGGCCCAGCAAATGTGATATAGGACTAGAAGAGGTCTTAACCTTGCAGCAGTGGTGGGCCAGGGGCATCAGGTGGGATACCTGAGGGAATCTCAGATGGCACTAATACATATGTACAGGAGACAGGATCAAGCCTCTCATGTCCCAGTAAAATGCCACTTCTTGTCATCTTGGCCAGAAATATGAATCCAAACAAACATGTTCACTATCTCTTGGTCTGACCACAACCAGATCAGATTTTTCCATCTGGTTTCTTTAGGTGCCAGCATTCAAAAAAAAGTTATCATGACTTCAGCCCATTGTTTAACATTTCTTGAGGCTTTTTGTTCTTAGTTTAGACAGCACTACTATGTGTAGGGGAATGGACAGACTGCTCTGTGAGACTCTTACTCAAGAGGCAACCAGAGAAGCTAGACAAAATCTTTCTCAGAAGCCTCCTGATCATTTGGAACCCAGCTGTATCATGCAGCAGCAGTTTTGTCACCAAGCTACTGTCGGTTCACATGTGTTTTAATTATTGATGGAATTTCTTTGGTCTGAAAAGTTGACATGTTGGGTTTTTTTCTTACCCTTAATAAGATTTTAAAGGATTTCTCCCAATCTAGCCGAGTCAATATAAGAAACCTCACAGAAATGTTTTCTTTAAGTGTTTAGTGACCAATGACAGCTGGACATGGAATTCCCCGTTTTTCCCTAAGTAAATTCCTATTTCAAAAGAAACATTTTGACGGGAAAAATACCCACACTAGAGATAAATGGTTATCTATGAACATATAAACTTGCAAGAAGAAAACTGTCAAATTATTCAACTCATAGAACAGAATCAGTAACTGAAATGGTTTTCTCTAATTCCCTAATGGACTTCAAAGAAAAGATCTGTTTTAGCATATAATGCATGTAAGTAGTTGTTATTTAAGCAATCTGCATAATTACTTGTAAGATAGCTAAAGAAAGAATAGGACTTTTTTGCAATGCCAAATTATTTCCAACAAACAACTTCAGTTTGTACCTGCACAACAAAAACTGCAATAATCCATGAAAGTAATATTTTAACTGCATAGATAAAATTAATTTCACAAAAATTTAGGTTCATGCAGATTCCACTTACCACTTTGAATAGATTTATATTGCCACGGAAAATCGTTACAGAAAGAAATAGATCTTGAGAAATGTAATGAAATGTAACCAAACACCAGGATACAAGAATAAAAATAGAGTTTGACAGAGAGCAGTATGCTTTCTATTAAAATGCTAAAGGGAGTTCATATAAGAACTGCATGAGCTGCTGAAATATTATTGACATCTTATAGGAGTTTCAGCTACATATGTGGTCAGCAATGCCAAGGACATGCATATATCTAGAGCTCTTCACAACTGTTGGTCATTTATTAACTCAGGGCAGGATTGTAAAGTCCCCTATTGTAGATGCCTTTGTTCATCTGGTTAAGCCAAGACCACAGAGGTGTCAAACAGCAGGTGTTGCACCCAATTAGTGCCTGTTTCCCACCACTGAAGCTGAGATAACATAAAGCTGTTTACTCCCTGTACTTCTAGATTGAAAATATGAAATATGTCCTGTGCTCTTGTACATCTTCCATGTGTGATTTTCTGGAGAAGGGGGCGAGTAATGGGAACAGCCCAATTCATGGTCCTGCTCCTACTGCTGGGCTGCCCTCTGTCACTTTTCCTTGGTTTGTGTGAAGGAGTCATTGGCCTCAGCAGCATTACCATTTGACCCAGGGGAAAACAAAAAGTTATTCAGCTCAAAAGCTAAATAATTAAATGGATCCTGATTCCATGCAGAGTCACCAAAATAAAGTGTGATTCTCAGTTATGCTAAATGCCAATGGCTCCGTGTGCCTCCAGAAGAATGCTGAAACATCCAGCTGTGGAAATTTTGTTCTACATCATTCTGGTCTGTGAAATGAGGAAACAATTTTGTGACCTATTTATAATGCTTAATTCTCTAACTATGTTATCCCACTTATAAGAAATGGATATCTACATCACATACATCCAGTTTTACCAAAAGAAAGCTATTAGCACTATCATTTTAATATGTTTGTATCTCAGAAAAAGAATCTGCCTTCTTTGTTTTTCCAAATTATACTGAAGATTTTTAGACTGTAACATCCTGACAGCCTCTGAGCCTTTCCTCAGCAGTTCTTGTTGATTTTCCCCACTGACTTCAGAGGCAGTTTTGGACTTTTCTAAATTAACTATAAACACTCAGGAAAAAGACCTTGACATCCTTGTGTGTGGCTCAAATGAAGCCATCTGCTCAATATGCAGCAGCAAGTTAAAAATGAACATGAAACCACCACAAACAAATCCACAGTGTTTTAGGAAGTATTAAGAGATGGAATAGAAGATACTTTCTAGAAGGCATTTATCATATGATCCTACAAATTAATAGCTTCCCTTCACTTTTGATCCTGCTTACTGTTTGTCAGCACTTCTCACAAAGCAGGGCAAAAATACAATAAACTGGAAGGACTTACAGGCAAGTGATCAGACGCCAGGAAATAATTCCACATGGGAAGAGATTAGGCCTGTTTATGAGGCAGATGAATAAGAGGTGACATGATACAATTATCATAATACCATTATAGTGTAAATCCTAGCAGTCAGTTACTCCTCATTACTAAACTGCAGTATAAGACTGAGGAGACACTCTACGAAATAAAAAGAAAAGAGTTAGGATGACTGGCTTTGTCCCTCTTACCTTTGGCAGGTACCTCAGAAGGTTTCCATATCCCTAATATAAATGTCATATTCAGGTGTAAAAAGCCTGTAGTCAATTGGACTACATCTATATTTCCAAGTGCACATAAGCATATCCAATTAAAAAAAAAGAAAAAAAAAACTGCACACAGCAATTATTATTGGAATATATAGTTCAAGAGGTCTTGGTTCTTGATTTGCTTGCTGAAATCTCAGGTAACTAAAATTCAGTCATGACACGATGATATAGGAAGTGACTTCCAGAGCATGTATTTTTTTTCCTTCTTTTCATCCTTAAATGATGGTATGGATTTTACCTCTGAACCTTTAGGAATTAAATAAAGGTATCACATAAAGAAATGTAACCACTATGTTATAGGATGCTTTAATCCCACATTTTGCTGCTCCATCATGAAATGTTCTGAGAGGATCTTTTTTTTATTTATTAATTTCTGCATTCCTGAAAATACAGAAGTCTCACTTTCACTGATCCTGTGTAAACATGCTTGCTTCATCAGGAGTTAAAATCTGTCCATATGCCTCTTGCCTTGTACCCAAAGTCCGGCTGGGTAGTGAACTGCACGAGGAGTAAACCAATATATTGAAAGGTCTGTTTCACAGCCATGAACATCTGTCTCCTCTGCAAAAGTAACATAGTGTAATCTGGATGTATATTCCCAGAGCAGAACTTTGGTAATTCAGATTAGAAGCAATTCTAGATGTTTTAAGGAGCCTCTTTATTACAAAAACAATAACACAACCCACCAGCACAGTACACAGGAAGGGAGAAGTTTATTTAGCAAGAAGGCTCCTGACAGATGCCAGCACAACTGGGGCAGCTAAATTGGCTTGTATCAATAACTCTTTCAGCCAGCTTGTAAAAAATCCTTCTGGGTCTGAGCCCTCAGCTATGCATGCCCTAAGCATTTTCAGGCATCCCAACTACTCCAACATTTCATGTGGGGCTTAAGTGTACTAGTTAATCCTTTTTTTTCCCCCAAAGCATTATTATCTTTCATAACTGCTCTTCCTTATCGCTTTATCTCCTGTATAGTGAGTATGGAGATCAGAAAATATTTTTAATTTCAGTCCTGTACCCTGTGGAGTTGAGTCAGTTTTAAAAAATTTATTGATAAATCTTTTCCTCCCTTGGTCTGACTTGTTCAGCACCAGCATAGATGCATCTCTGGCTTTTGATAAGAGAACTGCAAGTTTAATGTTTTTGCATGTGGATGGGAATGTTTTAAGCTTTCTGAATAGTAATAAAGTCTCTGACTTCCCTCATACTGTATTACTTAAATACTGGTTTAGAAACAGTAGGGAAAATCCCGAAACATCCCACCCCAAGACTAATGGTCTCACTGAAACGTGTGAATACATTTAAAACAGTATTTTTCCTCTCTCAGTGACCCAAACAAAGCTATACTTCAAGGAGGCTGCAAAACTGAGGCAGACAGAGGACACAGGACACAGAAGACACACAAAGAAGGAGCTCATTGGAGCTTTTTTCCCTTCTTTCCTCTCATACAGGATCAAAGCATGGAGAGTGGAGAGAGCTGACCTGCTTCTCTCTGCAGTCAATGGGTGGGCTCCTGTGATTTTGCCAGCTCAGTGGCTCTAAGACAAAAGTAGGAGGAAATGAAGGAAGACTGTTTGGCAGCCCACAGTTATGTGGAAGTGGACACAGCAAAAAAAGAGTGACACAGGGCTGCATGGAGACAAAGAGGAAATACTGAAACAGTCTAGAGTAGGTAAAGAGGAGCAAATAATAGCCACGAAAATAAGGAAGAAAAAAGCCTGATTAGGGAAGAAGGAAAATAGTAATTGAAGCACAGTTGTGTTTATATTTTCAGTAATGTTTAGATGTAATGTGAGTCAAACAAAAGCAGAAAAGTCTGACCATGGGTAAATATAGGCAAGTCTAAAAACGAAGTAAATAATTACAGTTCAAAACCAAGCACATAGAAAATGCAATAGCAGAATAATTACAATGCTTTTGGCTATTTTCTCTGAGCAGAACTGCTGTTTTATTGTCAGTCAGGACAACTTCAAAAATGGAAGCTCTTTTCTCCACATCACAATAATTAGATGTATTTATTTCTTGAATGAGCAAAGACCTTGTAATTTAGAAAAAATGGCAAAGAAGTAAATGAGACTCATAAGGAGTGCAACCTAATGTGCTTCATTTGGCACATATTTTAAATTTGAAACCATCATGCTTACATTTTAAAAACCATCTCTGTGCAAGGATCTCACTCCAGTTCACAATTCTGTCACAATTTAAAGATAATTCAACCTGATTAGGACACAAAAAAGGTGATATAGGAAAAGTTCTGATGATTTATCAAGTTGTTGACTTCCCTTGAAGACAACACAAAAGTAAGGCCACAAGTAAGTGGAAAGGGAGATTATCTCACTTCATTATTGCATTCCCAGTGCCACTGGTTATCTCACCAAGTCTGCATGTAGACAAAATGTGCATGGCCTTGCAAGTTAAAGGTGAAGTTTTGATCTGTGGGGGATGAATTTTGAAACAGAAACTTCATTTCAAGCCAGCTGAAATGTTAAAATACTCTGAATTAGATCCATTGCCCTGAAATGAATAGTAATAAAAATGTAAAGAAGTTAATAAAACGTTAATTTTTCAGGACCTCCGAAATCTTCTCATATGGAAGTGTGTAAATTCAAACTGCACATATTGTTTCAGTTAGAATAAACTAAAAATTTAGAGTGAAATCTCAGGTTTTTTAGCTCTTCTTTGCTTATGTAAAATGGTCAGCTATGTGAAAAGAAAAAGAATTGCCAATAAAAAGAAAATACTGCAGAAAAGAAAATACTGATACCTAAGGCCTCTGTGCACTTGCAAGTTAGTTAATAGCCAAAGACAAAAAAAAAAATTAACAAATGTGATTTTGTGTGGTAGTTGAAGAATATTTGAAGGTAAGAAGGATTGAATAATGCAGAGAATATTTCAAAAGACGCTTCATCCTTTGAAAGGAAAAAAATAAGATGAGAAAAAGAGGGCTAGGATCAGTATTGAATTATGACAACCAAATCATGTTAATTGCTAAAAGTACAAATGAAGAGTGTTAGACAAATAAAATCTGCACTGATCAATACCCTGCCAGAAGAGCTGGTAAAGAAGTCACAGTAAATAAATAGAGGCTATAGTCAAAGACAGAGTGGTGAAAAGTCTTAAAAACAAAACAAAACAAAAAAACCCCAAAAGAACAGCAACAACAAAAAAATTAGACTATGATCCTTTTGGCAAACTCAAGTCCCAACATTCTAGCCCAACTGAGGAGGAGAGGGGAGGGGAGGGGAGGGAAGGGGAAGGGGAAGGGGAAGGGGAAGGGGAAGGGGAAGGGGAAGGGGAAGGGGAAGGGGAAGGGGAAGAGAAAAGAGAAGAGAAGAGAAGAGAAGAGAAGAGAAGAGAAGAGAAGAGAAGAGAAGAGAAGAGAAGAGAAGAGAAGAGAAGAGAAGAGAAGAGAAGAGAAGAGAAGAGAAGAGAAGAGAGGAGAAGAGAGGAGAAGAGAGGAGAAGAGAGGAGAAGAGAGGAGAAGAGAGAGAAGAGAAGAGAAGAGAAGAGAAGAGAAGAGAAGAGAAGAGAAGAGAAGAGAAGAGAAGAGAAGAGAAGAGAAGAGAAGAGAAGAGAAGAGAAGAGAAGAGAAGAGAAGAGAAGAGAAGAGAAGAGAAGAGAAGAGAAGAGAAGAGAAGAGAAGAGAAGAGAAGAGAAGAGAAGAGAAGAGAAGAGAAGAGAAGAGAAGATCCCAGGCTGGTTTTGCACTTGCACTGGAAATAGCTATTTTATAGTAGCGCAGTAAATTTGTTTCAGACAGATGGAGCAGCTGTACAGACATAAAGTATCTTGTAAGGTCATACAGATACACATCTCTGTTACATACCAATCTATTTTTTGAATCCTGAAAGTTGACTGATGGCCCTTAGTCCAGGATCTGTATCCTTCTCTCAATGGTTAGGCTCACTCCCATTTTAGGAGAGCTGTGAAAGCCAGCAGTGGGACACAGAGCTGTTGGAGCCACACCTAAACTCCATTTGTTTCCACACACCCACCTTGCCTTGTTTCCATCTATCCTATCCCAGCAACCACACAGATGAGGGAGGGAAAAGTCCCTTGACAGCTAGTTGTCCCTCTTGCATATGCACAGGATTAGCTTCCCTGCCAATTTAGCTATTATCTGTCTAATCCTCCTTTTTGAATAATCTCCTTCATGCCATGTATCTAAGTCCTATCTGAGCCACCTAATCAGGCTAAAGGCATAACTAGCTCACTCAGAAGATCCAGTGGGAAGCTCTGCAACTGGATGGATCTTGGTCTAAGGAACTGACTTCTCCTGGACTAGCGTGAGTAGAGCCAAGGGAATGAGATATTCCAGAATAAGAGCAGGTGTGAAGTTTGAATATAGTGTCCCAGCTTAGGGGGATGTGAGTTGGCAGACAGGGATTAGGGAGAGATGTGGCAGGTAAACTTAGAAAAGGCAAGAGTCATATCTATGAGGATGTTGAGGAGTGGAATGCCAGAAAAGCAGGAGAAAAGTGAGAGGCGGGCTTAAACTATTAACATTCACATTAGCATTAGAATTATGGTATTAAATCCACAATGAGATCAGAGACTAAATGGAAAAATCCTTCTTTTACCGAATTTTCCTGTACTTTAGCTTTATAGTCTTGAATTATTAGAGTGTGTTCAGTGCTGTAAGCAGGCAGTACTTATGGGTGACCACCTCCCCCGAGGTCCTGATGGGTGCTGCTCTCAGCATTTTGGATCCAAGCACATGTGCCCAATTGTATGTTGAGGACTTACACTGCACCTTTAAAGCAGTGTAAGGCTTTACTTCGTTCAAGAGCTGCAAAAGTCTAGTGAGTTTGTGAGACACCTATTTCAGCACTCCTGCCTTCCCGTGAGAACTCAGCAGCACAATAGTTCGCCCCCTCCCCTATCAAGGCAGTAAATCAGTAAAATTTCCTCCTATCGTGGGACATCTCTGGGACTCCTTAAGTTTCTAAGCACACAAGTTATTTCTGAGAACAGAGCACAGCCCTTTGCACTCCTTTGACCACACTCTGACAGCTAAGGTCCAGCAGTGTACATGAACAAGCTAGATTTTTGTTACATAAAATAAAGGCTGCCATACTTTTTATTGGACTAGGATATCAGATTCCTAAGAGAAGTTATAATAGAGTCAAGTTACAATGTCAGTGTGATAAAAAGTATCACATCATTGCTCTGTCCTTTTTACCTTATTCATTCACAGATTGAAGTTTCCTGGATTTCTGTCAAAAGAATTAGTCTTTTAAGAATAGAATAGACCAATGTCATCTTTATACAGTTTGGGAATTCATCTTGAGTAGCCCAGAGATTAACAATATCAGCGATAATTGAGTCAAAGGCGTCTATGGAATACACTAACAACAAAATAGACCATGGAACAAAGGCCAGGTAATTCAACAGTGCACAACTGCTGAATAATCATTTTAACCTTACCAAGGGTCAGGATGGCAAATAAAATAAATAAAAAATGAATGAGTTTAAGGAAGGGATAAAGGAAAGAACAATAATGTACTCAGAGGGAACCAGGCAGTTTTGAAGAAAAATGTGTGCAGAACAAAAATTGTACAGCTGTTAACAGGAAGGAAAAATCAATTTTACACCACATAAAGGGATACATTTACATCATTATGATTATGTTGGGAAAGGATTAGAATTTCACTTTCCTCAAAGCATTCTTGCAATGTGTCATATGATTCTTCCTTATCTGATGATCATGATGATGCATAAAGAATAGCACCTCTCAAGCATCACTTTATTCAGTAACAGACCACCTTGTGTCCCTGAGCTCCCTGACTGCCAGATCTCATGTCTTTGTTTTCCATAGGTAAATTTAATTAAACCAGCAGAAGTGGAGTTATAATGGTCCACAAGCCATGGAAGTAACTAAAGGGGGAAAAAATGTGGGGGAGGAGAGTTGAAAATGTGCACATATTCAGGAGCTTGGTAGCATTAGATAGGCAGATCATTCCCAAAAGTGGCATTAGCAAGGGATACAGAAGAAAGCAAAACCCAGACAGGTGAATTCAGATGTTAGTGGCTCAGGAAAACACAGGCCATCATTGTAGAGAATACAGGTATTTCAGAAATTGGGTAGTTAAACAGTTATTTGCTCTTTCTTTAAATACATTTTAAAATCTATCATTGTGATTTGAATACAGGTAAAGAATATGATTGCATGTGTGCAAGAACAGGGCTGACCAATGCCCCTAAGTAAATCCATTCCTTCTGTCCAGAATGAATATTTTCATTTAATGCAATTGCAAACTTTTTTAAATTCCCACTACTTCATCCAGGAGGGAATAACAACAATGTGAATCACACCTCCAAAGAAGCTAATCCAGACCCGGGAAGACTTAGAGGTGACATGTATGAGCTTCTCCCAACATCCTGCTCCCCCCCCTCAGCTATGGATGTGATCACTATTTTAAATTGTGTTTGCTGCCATATAAAAGCAAATGCAGCTACGAGCTCAGGGACAGTCCATTCTGCACGGGGGGAAGATCTGTAGGAGTGGAAAACCTCGCTCTCCATCAGTGATAGCTCCTGATTTGTTTCAAACAATTTCAGAAAGTCAGAAATCAGCCTGGAGGCAGTTAACTGCAATGAGCTGTGTGCTGGAAAAAATGCCTTCACCTCCTGCCCAAGCATGGGCCATGCCTAATGGGGATAGATATTCCTTACATTTGCTTTACTACCTCAGATCTCCTTTACCACCCTGTTCTCTAGGACAGATGCAAGCCTTCCTCATCATCTTATTACCCTGCTTGTGCAGACACTTGGACCTGCAGAAGCTCAATACAGTTCAGAAGAAGTTTCTGGCTGTGTTTGTACGCTGGCTGAATGGATGAGGGAAGAGAACATTTGTTAGAGCTGGTGGTGGCCTAAGGAAGCTGCCATGATGAACATATGGAAAAAGTCGTGAGGCTCTGTTTCAACTACAGCTTTGGTGCAGACCTGCTTCCTCCTCTTCCACACCCCAGTTCAGGAAAGCTAATTTTTATTCTAATAAAAGCTTTTATTTGAACGACTAGTTTAAAGTAGAAAAATGCCCTCAGAGGAGCTAGAGAGCAAAATCATCTGTGTTACATTCAATTCTCTGCCTACAGCAGCCTTTCAGGTGTGACCATCACCCCAGCCAGCCCACTAATTGAGAAGCAGAAAAGTCTGCTGAGTTTCCCACACCCCTATGATATTTTTTCCATCACTCTTCAGGCATGGCTGTCTGCTTCCAGGCCTTTCATTCAGCCTTTTGGTCTCTGAAAGATACAAACTGAGCGGATCTGCAATGGCTCTCTGAACTCCAGTGGTCTGCCCTGAATCTGTTCAACAATGTTTCAAAACTTTTCTTCAGTAAGTCCACCCAGCTTCTTCAAAGAAAATAAAGCCAAATTACAACACATACATAAACAGCAACAGTTGAGCCTCGAGTAGGGCTGAAAGGCCAATTTTATGGTATCAGAACACAGGCTGGAGATGATCCTAGATAAAAGCTTTATTTAGCTGAGATACATTTTCTCTATTCAGAAGGAGCCAATGGAATTTGTTACTGTACTACTGTAACTTGCAATAGGACAGCATTTATAGCAGTCAATTGAGCAATTAGAGCTTTAAAGTTTGATGTTGAGGCAAAACCAGGGCTGATAATAAAAAATGAGTGATTTTCAGAGTGTGAAATACTGAAGACAAGGAATAAATTGTAGATAAGTTTTGTCTGAAAGCATATAAGAAAATCAAACAGTTAATGAAAAGCCTGCAGTCTGCACAAAATATATATGAACTGTGTATTACCTTTGTCTTGTATTCTTTGAAGACATTATATACAAAGAGATTTTTTCCTAAATGCACAACAGTTAGCTCTGTCACTCTTCACTTTCCTTCCTTCCTTCCTTCCTTCCTTCCTTCCTTCCTTCCTTCCTTCCTTCCTTCCTTCCTTCCTTCCTTCCTTCCTTCCTTCCTTCCTTCCTTCCTTCCTTCCTTCCTTCCTTCCTTCCTTCCTTCCTTCCTTCCTTCCTTCCTTCCTTCCTTCCTTCCTTCCTTCCCCTGAGCCAATTTCCTGTCTCCTGCTTAGTTATTTCTGTGCTGTAGTAAGGCTGCCTGCATCACTTTATGCCAGTTATTGCCGCCAGCTTTTCTGCAACTCAAACCAACCATTTCTGGTCATTTTGGTAGCAACATTTTAATAAGTGACTAAAATCTCTGAATCATTCTGAGAAGAAAAAACCTGTTGTTCCAGTTCCTACATATAAGCCACAAAACTGATGGAGAACCATATAATGTTGTTAAACCACTCTGGGAGAAATACAAACTTCAGGCACAAGCTAGTGAGAGTTTGGTTTTAAAACAAAGAATCAACTACCAAGTACATGGTCATTTTAGTGGCTGTGCCCTACTTATAGGTGTACATGAAAAGAAAAAAATGGAGACAAATCTACCCCTTTCAGCCAAAGGTAAGAATTTAAAGGAGTACAGTATCTGACATCTTAACAAATAAAAGCAGCAATGTGATGGGTTTGTGATTTCTCTGAATGCTTTCAGTTACATTACAACTAGTTATTGAGTAATACATCCTGTGAACAGAACAGTACAACTTGCCCGTGTACAAAATAGCATGGACAGAAGCCAATTTTAAGAATAATGATAGCAGAAGTCAAATACAAGCTGAGAAAAGCTTACCTCAAGTTAATGAACTGGCAGATAGATGAGTTAAAAACAAAGCACACAAAATCCATATTGAAATCCCTGGCAGAGTTTCAGCTCTACTGTAATGCTCTAATCATGAAAACTATAGTACATCAACTTTAAGTGCTCAGGAGAACAGTCAAATCTCTGTCTTGCAATGGAGAAACAGGGGCTTTTTTCTGTTTTCCAGCACCCTGTTAGGGTCTTGCTTTTACTGGGTCAATGAGCAGTCAGGTATAGTATGGCTTGGAAATCCTAACCCAGTGGGCAAGTTCTAACCTTTGTAGACCATGAATGGCCGATCAGCACAGATTCTAAAGCTGTGGCATAATTTCAGCCACTGAAATCTGCTTTTGGCTCTTATTTAATTACCCAAAGTTTTCCTTTGCTTCTGTGGCTTGACTACTGTAATAATGTAATTCGTTTGAAGCATTTGAGTGAAACTTTACATTTTAACATTCTCCATAAAAATCAATGCTAAAAAATCTCTATCAATATCTCAGGTCTCTGAAGACTTTACCCCAGCAGCAGTCAAGAGGCTTGACTGGCAGTCACCTCCTCAGAAACTGGAGAAGAATGCTTAATGCTCTGGGAGGCAGAATCTCATTGCTATCACAAAACCAGGAGCCTGAAAAGCAGATGACTCAGAGGTATTGGCATAAGAATCCTTTAATTCCATATTATTTTCATGTAGTGTTGCTAGGTTCTGGGTGTTGCTTTCATTTGAATAGTCATTATAATGACTTGAAGTAGGTTTTAAATCTTGCAGGAATTTTCTCCAAAAATGAGCAACATTTTACAGGGCGGGCTCCTCAAAAGGAACTTGAAATGGAAACTGAGAAGAATAATCTCACTAGACTACAAGCAGAGCCAAAGAAGATTTCTAGGCAGTTTTGCAATGTATTATTCTCTCAAAAAAATATACAGAGAAGGTATGTTTTTTCAAGTACCTGGTAGAACATTTCGCCCAATTAAAAAGCAGATAACTGATCTTCTTAGAATAAATATTTAAATGTTTTAACAATGGGAATGAGAAATGCACACCAATGCTGAGTCCATTGTAATTCCTAATTAAAATCTGTCAAATTTTGCCATTCCAAGTTTTGAGAGTTTTTTCTTAAAGTTACAGTTCTGAATCCAATACCCTGTGCTCAGGGTAGTGAATTGCTAAATTAAACTGTCTATTGACATTTTTTAGGAAAAAATGGAAGATAAATTGATTTTCTTGAATGCTGGTATTCTGTAAGAATGAACATCCCCAAAGAGATTTCAAATGGAGCCTGTTGTCTTACTAATTTGCACACCATGCTACTTTTTTCCTTGATTAAAACCTTAGTAAGGAACTGCTCAAACCTTGGGAGTTGCTAGGCATAACTGAAGGCCAGCATGTGCCAAATATGCCACAGCACGGAGCCTTTAGTTGTCATCCAGCATACTGCGTGTAAGCAATTGGCAAACCTCTCCTCCCTCTACCTCCCAGGACTTTTGTTATTGAATTGCTACACAGTGTATCTTTGCCTAATTGAACTCATTACTTAAGGGACTACTCTGTCTACACAAGTATTCAGGAAATATTATTCCTGAATAACCGTGAATAACATTCTTTTGCTGGAAAAAGAGTGGGCTAGATAATATGCCTAGATAAAATAATGAATAAACAGGTGCTAAAAGATGCTCTGGCAGCTTCACTGAATCGGAAAACCTACAAGGAGCGATTCACTTTTTGCACATTAGAGCTGGTGGAAGAAGCCCAGCTTCCCAGGAGCATGAGATGTGACCTATGAAATCACATACTATGAGTCAAATCCCTCATGGCAAGAGAGAAAGATGCTGAATGGGGTGGTTTGATAGAGGCCATTCCAGTTACTTCAAAAGTACAGCTCAATAAAAGCAGAATAGAAGATGGCTCCACCTAAAAGCATGTTTTGCTCCTCAGGAAAGAAATGTTTGTCCTCACAGGCTTTAATAATCTCCTTGAGCTGACCAGGACCAGGGCAGGCAGCCAGGAATTGCCCCACCAGACTGCAACATATTCACAGGAAGCTTTGACACAGGCTGACAAATACATTCCCATTCAATATCCGAGAGGGATCTGGGGGACAAAGGCCAATCTCAATATTCCCTTTGGATGTAACTGTCCTCTTCCAAGAGACTGAAAGAGTTTGAAATTATATGGATGCAGCTTCTGCTGGGACAGGTGGCCTCTAGAACAGGAACAGGTCTGAGACATACTGAAGTACAGTTACACTTTGATTATCCCATGCTTGTTCCAGAGTGTACTGTGATTTATACTGCAAAAAGTAGGCTGAAAAATCTATGAATTTTATGAATTTATTTATGGAATTTATTTTATGGAATTAATAAAATTTATGAATTCCACCATAAATTTATTTAAGAAAAGAGTCAAGGGTCTTGTTCTGATGAAAAATGGATGACACAGTCACTACAGCCTTTTGATTTTGCCCATACCAGTGTAAATCAGGAGTGATTCTGTAGAAATTAGAATGTCTGTGCCCAGAAGAAAGATGAGTTCTTTTATAGCTTCACTTATCAGGATGTGCTAAGGGTCATTTTCATTCCTCTTCCTTACGGTAAGTTTTTTCTGAGACTGTGAAGTAGGGGTAAGCTGAAAATCTACTTGCGACATTCATACATGCTAACATGGACTAGAGGATATTTCTGGTTTCAGGAGTTCCCCAGCCTTAACAACTGAACTTGAAAGTGTTTCCTGAGTCTGAGAAGAAGCTGAACCCAGGGACATGCTGCTTGGCTCCCCTCAGATGCTCTTGACTTCAGGAAAGTCAATCCTTGCAAAAAAATAAAGCTCATGATTGTTAATTGCATAGAGGTGTGATTCTGTTTCCTTATGATGTATATTTTTTAAAGGTAGTATCTTAAATTCTGTGTTTTCTATTGTGTTTCTTTCTTGTACTGTGCCTGTGTTTGTGCTTTACACCACTATTGCCGTGATCTCCATGTCAGTTGCTAATCATGCAGTCTGTGATCTCTTTTTCTTCAATTTAGCAGTAGGGATATATAGGTAAGGCTTCTTATAAAGATACTTGTGAAGAAAAGGCTACTTATTGTGCTCATCTGAGCTTTGCTTCCAACTCAGCATTACATGTGAGTTGTTCCATTGAAGTGATAGCAAAATTTGATTACTCCTTGTTACAATTTGTTTGTTGCATAGAAAACATTAGCCACTAAATGACTGGGTTTTTGAGACAGGTTTTTTGGGAAAAGTAATATATTGTTATTTTTAAAAAGTATGTGAAATCAGGGTCAGCCTGAAAGAGTTTCCAGACATGAAGGAACTAAGAGTGGAACTAGTTGTATGTATAACAGGCCCAAGAGTTGAAGCTGATAAAATCAAGTGTGCAACATGTGGGTGTGCAGTAATCCCAGCTGGACAAACATTTAAAAATTTTTCAAAGTTTCAGAGTGCTGGATTTTGCTTCATTATACAGTATCTTTTACTCATAGTCCCAGTGAAAGCAATTAACTGAAATTAGGTGGAGATACGAGTGGAGGCAATATGGCCTGGCCCCAAAATCAAAAAAGAAATTAATCTCAACATAATGCAAGGGCAGATGTGTGTACTGGGCAAATATAACACTACCTTAAAAGAAAACATGTGAAGAACGTGATCATGTACAGAAAGACAATGAAACCAAAGAAATGAACATAGCAGCACTACTTTGCTGAAAAGAATCAGAAGACACATTATCATAGAGGAAACACTGGCAAACTACTTCATGAGGACAGTAGGGCTTGGAGAAGAGGGATTATGCAGGCTGCAGAGTCTACCAGGCTCATTCACTTTACCTTCTGTGAGGCTGGAATTGCAGCTATTGTAATAACTTACTTTCAATGATAACACATTGAAAAAAAAATCCATTTAATGACTAATACTGGTTGGAACATGTCACTGCATTACTTAGGGCAAACTGTGGAGAACTGGGCTACTCAGTCTAAGGGAAAGCACTGAAGAGTGGCCCAGACTGTTGCCAAATAGTGGAATAGGTATCACATTCAATGACACAAGATACATGAAAAACTCTTTGAAGATTTAACTGAATTTTCTTTTAAGAAAATATCAAAATTGCTCAGGGAAATGGATTCTCTTACCCATTAGATGCATTAGCTAATGTCTTAGCATAAAGCCCTTTGGTTTTAGTAAGCCTGTTTGGAATGGGATAGTGGCACTAAAACCTAGGTGAAGGACTAAATTCTGACTGTGAAGTTATCTAGAAGATTATGTTGGGAAGAATCATTTAATAGAAAATGGGCAGAAAAAAGGCAGCTTCCAATCAAATTCTGCCTGCCAAACTCCTACCTGAAAATGTATTTTCACGTTTTTAAGGTATATTTTCATAACTGTTCTTGCAACAATTGTTAAAAAAAGCAAAACCCAAACCAATGCTCCTATATCAAGCACATCATTGAGAGTATAAAGTGGCCTGATGACCAAATGTGCCCATTTTATTCACCACACATGACAGGTAATGACATACAACTTCCAGCAGAGGTGTTCACTTACTCCACTAGCAGCCTGTCTTAAATATGATATTTATGTTAGTGTTTCTATAGGTCCCACATGAAGTGTGCATTGTAGCAGAACAAGTGCCAAGTGTTCAACAAAACTGGCTGAGCCATGAGTGCTAATAAATACACAAGGAAGACAGCAACCTATGGCATGTTTGCTGGTGACCAGCATGGAATGGGCTGATGGAGAGGTATCTGTAATACACAGGAGGAAAAGAAAGAGACATTCTTTGGACTAGATTCACCCACTCCTGCTCGTATGTTTACTCCATGATGTGCCTGAGTGAAATCAGTGAGACTAACATCACTGATGACAATTCAATCAAAACTAACCAAAAACTTTCATTAAAATAAAAAAAAAAGCCAAGACTATCAATAGAATTAATTGAGCCAATATATTTAGCACATGACCAGATGCTAAAGAGGCTGCTTAACACAGTCTTGTAAATCAGATACCTGTAAAAACATATTAACTATAGTTTGCCAGTCTGGGAAACAATTACTTTCTGTTCAACATCCAAATGATAGCAAGCATTACCTTTGGAATTATTTATTCATTTTAACATACTTATATACAGTGATCTTATTCTGATGTAGTAGTTTATTTCAACATAATCTAAGTAGACTTCTATGACTTACTGAAGGTTTTTTAATACATTTGAGACTTAGACACTTTCCTTACAAGCCTTCATAAATATGATAGCAACAATATGTCTTTTGTTGAGAGCCAACACCATTTAACGATGTTTAAGTTGCATCTGAAATGGGCAATTCTTGAGCAAAATATGCCACACACAGTTTGAAATTAATCTAAGTAGCTAAAGAAATTTAAACATACATGTTTAAAGGTATATATATTATATATTGGTGTATAATAATGTATACACACACATGTATTTTAATGCTTATCTTTAATAACAAAAAGTACAGTAGAATTCCACTGATGGCAAGATTTGATTGTAGAGTATCCATAGAAAATTGGTGCACTTTCTCTGAAAATCAATATAAGCTCAAAACAAAATGTGATACTAGATAATTCTCTGCCATAGCCTAAAACTGATAATCAATTTAAATATCTAAATAATTGAATTAAACCCTATAGTAATCAAATAGGCATTTGATAATGAAATATCTCCATTGAAAAATGTTACTGAGTAAAATTTTGTATCAGTCCCAACTAGGTGAGTGTACAACATTTAGGATAAGGCCTCTCAGTCCTGACTGGAGCTCATAGGTACTACTGGAGTACAAATAATAAATAATAGTACATGTACTGTAAAGTCTCTAAACTCAGTGATAATACCAAGCATTTTCCATCTTTGAAACACTATACAAACACAAAACTATTCCTCACAACATTCCTGTGAGGTAGGTACGAAAGTGTTACCCCGTCTTACTGATGGGGCAACTCATCCCAATACTACAAGGTGCTAGCTGATGCTGCAAGGGGATTCCCAGAGGCCCCAGAAGTATCTTGTTCTTAAGCAAAATATTAGTCTAATAAAGAACTTGCCCACATCCTTAAAAATGTCAGTGGCACAGCCCAAAGCTGTTGGCTTTCATATTTGTCACTTTGTCAATTGATAGAGACATTCTCCCTTTGAAAAAATAAGGTACTACGTGTTGGTCCTGTGACACGCACAAACATGTATTTTTCTTTTCTTAAGTCTGCTGATACCTTTCATATCTGCAAAGGAAAGGCATTTCCCTGTGAGTGCATACCTTGTGTGGCAGAGCTGTAGCAAGAGTCTCCCATTCTTTCACTTATTTGCATAAAAATTGCAGTTTCTTTTACTGATTTATGTGAATACTTGAATGGTCGTATGGTGGCATCAAGTTATATATTAAGGGGCACAGCCATATATTTTTTTAGATTCAGCTTTCAGGACCTCCTTTAAAACTGGGATAATCCTGTGGAATGTACTAAAATATATGTATTCTCTTTTCCCTCTTTTTAAAAATAAAGTCCAGAATGCTTTTGCTTAGACATACTTTAAAATACTGTGTAGCTAGCCATTGTTTTGAAGATGCATAAAGAAAAGCAAGACATCTGAACATGGAAGCAGTCCCTCTTGCACCAGAATAAACCTGGAGTATCTCCACTGAAGGCCGTAGAGCTTCAGTGGTGTAAAAGCAGGCAGAGTGAAGTCAGGATCAGGACTTCCATCCTCCTGCCCATCTGTGGCTGCCCTCTACCAGCAGAACTAATGAGCTTCATGCCTTCATCTGCCGGAGGGAGTGTGAATGGCGCGTTTGCCAGTAAATCCTGTGAGCTATGCACATACCTGATCACATCACTGAAGACTTCATCACTCATTATGCTAGTGTTACACATAGACGTAAAAAACAGGCAGCTCTTTTGACCTCTGCAGAATTAGAGAAAAAGGAAAAAAATAAACCACGGTATCTTCCAAATGACAGAGTACATGCAGAGAAGTAAATTGAAGGCAACAGAAAAACAGCACAAATGCAGCTTTAGAAAAACAATGCTTTTGCCAAAAGAGAAAGGAAAAAACAGGTAAAGGAATTGGTAATGTATTGAGGGTTAATATATACAAAATGAAAAAAAAAGAATTGGGTAAAAATTAAGTTATTTCAATCATTTAATAAATGCTGTCTAATAACTCATGGGAAAAATGGAAGTGAAAACTTTGAAAGCCTTTCTGGAACACTCTCCTTTAAAAATTGTAACAGGCAGTTTTTCTGATCATATATAGAGTTCCTACATGGCTATCCTTTTAAACATCTGTAATTCAACAGACTTTGGCCATTTTAATCTGTGTAGCATATTTTATTTTTTAATGTCTTCGTATGATAAAAAAAATAACCCATACATATTTAAAAATAGATACCATTCTGCTTTCATCCTTTTTTTTGGGGGGGGGGAGGAGGGGAAAGCAGGCAATTTTCCTCTTGTGTTTTGAACAGAACCATAGCTATCAGCTCTCCTTTGCTTTTCTTCTCTTTTGCATATCATGTTTTCTCTCAGCAAGGCTCAGGGACGTGCATGGAGGAAGAAAAGCACAAATCTATCATTGTTGTTGAGTCACCTGAGGAAACTCATACCTTCTTTGGGTTCGTCTTATAAAACACAGTATCTGCATAACAAGGCCACTGAAAAATGATTAATACAGATTTTTCTCTTTTATTTATCTTTTGTCTGTTTTAAATGCAGCAGGCATTCACCATCGGAATATAACAGCTTGGAGTTTACTCAAACATACAGCTTTTTTGCAGGAGATACGTAACCACATGCCTAACCTTAAGAATGTAAATACTTTTATTTAAACCAATGTGAAAAAATAATTTGGTTAAAGTTAGACATGCTTTGATAGTTGAGGATATTGGAAAAAAAGACAAAACAAAACCATGGGTTTAAACGTATAGGTTATGTCATTTGGAATGAATGGATGCGAGCTGTCAATTTTTTTCCTTTTTGTATTTTAGAATTTGAACTGCTCCTGATAAATTTGTTCACCAATTTTATCATGCAGTGTATCGTGAATATTAGGCAGATGTTTAAACAACCTGAAAAGGAGGCTTTTTCATTAGACAGTACGGGATAAATGTTCAGAAAGCAGTCAATTGGAAACATTAGTCATTCTAAAGTCTGTTTTCCCCCCTCCGAAATTTTGTTTTTGGTGTCTTTTTTAGTTCTACTGCCTTGGGATAAATGCTCTTAAAATTTATTTTCATTGGAAAAGATATTTTAATAATTCTATCCCTTTGCACTGTTAATATAAATTAGAAAAACATTTGAATATACGGTGTCGACCTTACTCTGATTTTCAGATGCAATGATTAGAAGTCATTGACACCAATCTACCACGAGTGACCTTAGTCTCATATCTTGTTCTGTTGTTAGAGTAATCAAGGAACGCAATTCAGAAATAATATTACATCCTGCATTTTATTCAATTCCATATGACAAAAATAGTAACCTAGACTAAGACATCCATTTCAATCAGTAGATGTGTCAAGCCAACAAGATTTAATAATAAAAAATATTGGATCTAGGTAACAATTCCCAGCTGTTTCAGGGAGGCTCCTAGCCCTGCATGGTATCACAGTATAAAAATAGTGTCTCTCTTCACCATGCAGAGAGGAATGGCCTAACCCTGAATACAAAATGGGGTCAGTCTTACTGTACCATCATCAACCATCTTATTTACAACACTATACATATTTTTTCTCTTTTTACTTTTTCATTTTTTCTTCTCTATTTTTCCTTCTTTTTTATTTTTTTCTTTTTTTTTTTTTTTTTAAGTTATACACATCCTTTAGGGAATAGAGATAACACTACATGGTACCAAATACTAACAAAAAAAAAAAAAAAGTCACACCAAAAATTACACAGATAAATAAAAACATTCAATTGCTGAAATACAGCAACATTAAGCCACCTCAGTTTTCTTTTTCTTTAATGTTTGAAAACACCCCTAACCACCCACACACTGTGGCAAAAAATTATGTTATATCGTAGAGGTGTTACAGATATATAATTTTGCTCAGATATAGATATATATTTATATCTATATATCTCTATCTCATCACTGTAGAAAATGGAGCTGTAGACTTCATTGTTCATTTCCGATAGAAACAAACAGCTAATAAGTCTTTGAACCTCTTTTCACTCCATTACGTGATGGCAGAAATAGTCCATCCTCTTACAGTAATGGTTTCTGTTTTATAAGAAAGATTGTCCTATTTTTCAGTCTTAACTGAGAAGACCTCACTGTCTGATTCGTTCTTCAGGGGCATGAAACTCCTTGCGCTGTTACCCAGCTACCCATAATGTCCCTCAAGCAATTCTGCTGGACGGAAGTTCAGAGTGTCAACTCCACCATGCTTGTAATGCACAAAAATGAGGTAGTACACAAAACATTTACTGTTCAAGTTTTGATTACGCCCCAGTCTCCTCAGCATCCCCCGCTTAACTTATGAGTGGAACCAATCCCTTTGTTTACTCAGCGTAATTCCAACAATGCAATCAATGTAAAATTATATTTGATTAATCAGAGTACATTGTGCTTTGGAGCAATCTGAAAAGATAATCAGACAGTTGGAAATAAATACAGAGCATTTGTGTGTTACTACTGCTCACACTGCCCAAAAGTTCTTCTTTTGTTCCCACTATTATTAGGCAGTCAGCATCTTTCTTATGGTTATGTGTGAAAGAGACAGAACACATTACAGGAAAATTAAACCTACATAATGTTCTCCTTCCTCTATCCTAGACTTGTATTAATATCACACTCCTAAGATAAATGTATCAGAATTCTGTCAGGGGTGGTCACGCTTTTAAGTGGGTGTCGTAGAAAAGTTAAATGAATCATTTCCATTTAAGAAACGGCAGTCCCCATATTTCCTAAGGATCTGACAGTTCTCTGCAATTTTCTGCTTAGTTGATAGAAATCTCTCATTGTCGGAGTTTAAAACAAAACAAGAAACTGCAACAGGGTCCTCCTCCTTATTCCTTAAGTCAAAGTACTATTTATAAAATAGTTGACATCTTTGTTCGGTTTCAAATTATAGACAAACCTCCCTAATAGAAAATACTAAAAGTGCAATAGTATAAATTAAGAGTTTGCAACCACATTATACAAACATTACCTTTTTATTGTGCAGCTTTGATAACACGGAGTATTTACTCACAACTGTTTATAATGTTGTGAATAATTATGGTGCTAAGGTTTGTCTGTAACTTGTTTTCCAATCATTGAGCTAAAATCCACACTACATTTTTTTTTTCATTTAATAGAACAACTGTCCACATAGCAGCTACAAATATTTAAATAAAAAAAGGTTTGTTACTGACAGGTACTTGCACATGAAAAGCATGCTATCTTTCCCAATAAAACTTCACAATTTTGCCTGCATTGAAAGAAACCACTTATTCATAGTAAAACAAATCTTGCTTAAAAAAAAGAGAAAAAAAAAAAAGGAAAAAGAAAAAAGAAAAATCACATAGCCAGATGAATTTTGCAGTACAAAAGCTTCATTTAAGTTTGGGGCTAGTATATTGTCTGTTACCCGCATAATCTTAACATTATAAATACTACAGACAAGGATACTGTAATAATACACAGCATTGGGGTACTAAATCACTTATTTAAGATTAAGATTCCTAAAAACATAGTCCAAGTTGCTAACTAATTTGAAGAAAACCAGAAAATAAGTGTGACAGAATGCCGCAATGAAGCCCCCCTTTCTCAGGTGATAGTAAGTTTTGTAAGAAGCAAAGTGAATGCAGACTAGCCTCTTTCTGTTTCTAATGAAGTTATCCCATAACTGGTTTGTTTGTTTGTTTTCTGTTAAATTAAAAGGTTTCAAAGTTCTCAGTAACAGTCAAACTCACTGTTGAAAGAAGTACCATGCAGATCTTGCAAGACAACTTTTCAGCAGCCACAAAAAGTTATGTATTTCTGCTATGGGTAAAATTTTAAAGGGAACCTATGCATTTAGGTCAGGAAACTAAAGCTTAGCTTCAAAAGCTGTACATGGAACAGGACAAGTGTTGTGTCGAGTAGAGGTCCAACAGTTATTCGGAATGAATGCTTTTAATTTATGCCAATCTCTTTATTATCCTCAATAAATCTGGTGAATGGACGACTGGCTCCCGTCTCAGAACTTGCTTTGTCCAGACTGACAATGGGAGGGCTGCTGCCCGTGCGAGCTTTGTCCATGCCACCGGTAAGGTTACTTAGAGGCGGGATGGCGCCTCCGCCTAGACTTACTGGGAGCTGAGGAATGCCTCCGTTCTGTATGACAGAAATCTCATTGTTCTTCATAGCAAGTCCGTTAGTGATAGCTGCAGCATATTGGTTCCAAAAATTGGGGTCAACATTCATGGCCCGAGCTGCCAAATCCTTCTGGAACATCTCGGAGAACTTGAGAGCATCACCACCGAGCAAAGCCATGGGGTTTTCCACGGAGAGGCGTCGGCCACGGCGTGCAGGGGCGTTATTCCACATGTGAGTCCCCATGTGAACCTGCAGAGTGAACAGGGAAGAGAAGCACTCCCAAGTTAGCACATTCTGGTGAGGTGTCTAGTCTGAAATGTTGTTACTTAGAGTAGCGCTTGCTTTTTAAAAAAAATGCCTTTTAATTAGCATTGAAAAAAACCAATTCCAGTATGGACACAGTTCTAAGTTCCAGTCAGCCCACACAAAGAAAACCCAGATCTGCGGTAGTTTTTCAATGTGCATTTGCTTCTTCTCAGTGAAAACAAGCAGCACTGTAAGACTAAAGGGTACATACTCTCTCAGGTTAGACAATTTCACATGCAAGCTGGAAGTCCTCACATGCTGAAGATTACCAAAGGCATTACTCATACTAGAAGATGGGTGGTTTTTCCCTTTTCTTTTTTTCATCCTGTCTGTTTTCATGTTTTATCTCAGAAGCACTGATCAATTTGCTAAATTTAGTATTTTTAAAAAGGACATTTAAAATGTCTTCCCAGGCTGAGTCCTGATGGTTAACCAAAAGGCAGGAATAGCAGCGATCAGTCCTGTAGTAACCCATAGTAAATCTGTGAGAAACATCAATTGCTCTGCAATTGCTGCAAAGTGGAATAGAAAATAGAAACTGGGGAGGCACCCAAGGAGCTGAGTAAGTCCTGTGTTCCTGGTTTATAGCAAGGTTATTTTGCATTGATGGTCCATAAGAACTCTCATAACATGTCCACCAGCTGACTGGGTATGCCATCATATCAGTCAGAACTACAACATGCCTGCACGTACAGCTGGAACCAGTTTTAAAGTTCGCATCATTGCACGGCCACTTTCCAGTCCTTATCTTCTACTGTGAAAGCATAACGACCACCACCGTACAGCAAGCATCCTTGAAGCTCCCTTCTCACCTGTCTTTGGGACAAACACTTAGCACTAAAACTTGCTGAATTCAAGAGCAGTGCTCTTTAACCCCCCCCTCCCCAAGCCTTTACAGTTTCATGTGGCCTCTTACCTTAAGATTCCCCTTTGTGGTAAAAGCTCTACCACAGATTGTGCAACCAAACGGTTTTTCACCGGTATGGGTGCGCTCGTGTATCTGCAGTGCACTTGCTGAGGAGAAGGTCTTCCCGCACGACTGACAGTTGTGCTGCTTGGGAGTCCGGCGAGGGGGGGGTGCCAGCATAGGGGTGATCCCCGGACTCATCACTGTCTGTGGTGCAGCAGGAACCTGGATTCCAGCTGGAAGCGAGGGAACCTCACCCAAAGAGATCGGCTTGCTGTGACCATTCACTTCCATTTTGATCATGGTAGGTGCTGTACTGGTGACCAGGCTAGGAGTACTTTGGCTGGGACCTAGAGTAAAGTTGGGTTCAAATAACTGAGAAGGCAGCTCTTTTAATTTGTGCGTCAGTAAGTGCTGTTTTAAATTACCCATAGTGGAACACCCACGACTGCAGACTGTACAAACAAATGGACGTTCTTTAGTATGGCTGC